>NC_143031.1:7852500-7880000 GCF_057628025.1 Oncorhynchus mykiss
GGCATTTGAATAATTGAATTTCACTGAAATCAGTTATTTTTCCTTTAATTCTATTATGTATTCTACTACTTCAATTCAAATAAAATTCTAATTCAAACATTTAAATTCATGAGGCATTCTAAATTCAGTTCTGAATTGAGCACAACCCTGACACACAAAAACACCTCACTTTGACATGGACACCCAGAACCCAGAATGTAGTATGATGGTAAAGATAAAGGTTTAATTGCTTTATTAAATCTGCTGTGATGTGCTAGGGTCAAAACAAAAATGTACAACCCCTTGGGTTCCCCAGGAGCAGGTTTGGAAACTAGGAGCATACAATCCTTTAGTGGATCCTCATGTCACCAGGCTCCTCTCATCTCCCTGGACTAGCTTCCTCTCAGCTCCCTGAACTAGGTTCCTCTCAGCTCCCTGAACTAGGTTTCTCTCATCTCCCTGGATTAGGTTCCTCTCAACTCCCTGGACGAGGCTCCTCTCATCTCCCTGGATTAGGTTTCTCTCATCTCCCTGGATTAGGTTCCTCTCAACTCCCTGGACGAGGCTCCTCTCATCTCCCTGGATTAGGTTTCTCTCATCTCCCTGGATTAGGTTTCTCTCAACTCCCTGGACTAGGTTCCTCTCCTCTCCCTGGATTAGGTTCCTCTCATCTCCCTGGATTAGGTTCCTCTCAACTCCCTGGATTAGGTTCCTCTCAACTCCCTGGATTAGGTTCCTCTCATCTCCCTGGATTAGGTTCCTCTCAACTCCCTGGACTAGGTTCCTCTCAACTCCCTGGACTAGGTTCCTCTCATCTCCCTGGATTAGGTTCCTCTCAAGTCCCTGGACTAGGCTCATCTCCCTGGACTAGGTTCCTCTCATCTCCTTGGACTAGGCTCATCTCCCTGGACTAGGTTCCTCTCCTCTCCCTGGATTAGGTTCCTCTCATCTCCCTGGATTAGGTTCCTCTCAACTCCCTGGATTAGGTTCCTCTCAACTCCCTGGATTAGGTTCCTCTCATCTCCCTGGATTAGGTTCCTCTCAACTCCCTGGACTAGGTTCCTCTCAACTCCCTGGACTAGGTTCCTCTCATCTCCCTGGATTAGGTTCCTCTCAAGTCCCTGGACTAGGCTCATCTCCCTGGACTAGGTTCCTCTCATCTCCTTGGACTAGGCTCATCTCCCTGGACTAGGTTCCTCTCCTCTCCCTGGATTAGGTTCCTCTCAAATCCCCCAACTAGGTTCCTCTCAAATCCCTGGACAAGGCTCATCTCCCTGGACTAGGTTCCTCTCATCTCCCTGGATTAGGTTCCTCTCAAATCCCCCAACTAGGTTCCTCTCAAATCCCTGGACAAGGCTCATCTCCCTGGACTAGGTTCCTCTCAACTCCCTGAACTAGGTTCCTCTCAAATCCCTGGACAAGGCTCATCTCCCTGGACTAGGTTTCTCTCAACTCCCTGGACTAGGTTCCTCTCAACTCCCTGGACTAGGTTCCTCTCATCTCCCTGGACAAGGCTCATCTCCCTGGACTAGGTTCCTCTCAACTCCCTGGACTAGGTTCCTCTCAACTCCCTGGACTAGGTTCCTCTCATCTCCCTGGATTAGGTTCCTCTCAAGTCCCTGGACTAGGCTCATCTCCCTGGACTAGGTTCCTCTCATCTCCTTGGACTAGGCTCATCTCCCTGGACTAGGTTCCTCTCCTCTCCCTGGATTAGGTTCCTCTCAAATCCCCCAACTAGGTTCCTCTCAAATCCCTGGACAAGGCTCATCTCCCTGGACTAGGTTCCTCTCATCTCCCTGGATTAGGTTCCTCTCAAATCCCCCAACTAGGTTCCTCTCAAATCCCTGGACAAGGCTCATCTCCCTGGACTAGGTTCCTCTCAACTCCCTGAACTAGGTTCCTCTCAAATCCCTGGACAAGGCTCATCTCCCTGGACTAGGTTTCTCTCAACTCCCTGGACTAGGTTCCTCTCAACTCCCTGGACTAGGTTCCTCTCATCTCCCTGGACAAGGCTCATCTCCCTGGACTAGGTTCCTCTCAACTCCATGAACTAGGTTCCTCTCATCTCCCTGGATTAGGTTCTTCTCATCTCCCCGGACTAGGTTCCTCTCAACTCCCAGGACTAGGTTCTTCTCAACTCCCTGGACTAGGCTCATCTCCCTGGACTAGGTTCCTCTCATCTCCTTGGACTAGGCTCATCTCCCTGGACTAGGTTCCTCTCATCTCCATGGATTAGGTTCCTCTCAAATCCCTGAACTAGGTTCCTCTCAAATCCCTGGACAAGGCTCATCTCCCTGGACTAGGTTTCTCTCAAATCCCTGAACTAGGTTCCTCTCAAATCCCTGGACAAGGCTCATCTCCCTGGACTAGGTTCCTCTCAACTCCCTGGACTAGGTTCCTCTCATCTCCATGGATTAGGTTCCTCTCAACTCCCTGGACTAGGTTCCTCTCAACTCCCTGGACTAGGTTCCTCTCATCTCCCTGGATTAGGTTCCTCTCAAGTCCCTGGACTAGGCTCATCTCCCTGGACTAGGTTCCTCTCATCTCCTTGGACTAGGCTCATCTCCCTGGACTAGGTTCCTCTCCTCTCCCTGGATTAGGTTCCTCTCATCTCCCTGGATTAGGTTCCTCTCAACTCCCTGGATTAGGTTCCTCTCAACTCCCTGGATTAGGTTCCTCTCATCTCCCTGGATTAGGTTCCTCTCAACTCCCTGGACTAGGTTCCTCTCAACTCCCTGGACTAGGTTCCTCTCATCTCCCTGGATTAGGTTCCTCTCAAGTCCCTGGACTAGGCTCATCTCCCTGGACTAGGTTCCTCTCATCTCCTTGGACTAGGCTCATCTCCCTGGACTAGGTTCCTCTCCTCTCCCTGGATTAGGTTCCTCTCATCTCCCTGGATTAGGTTCCTCTCAACTCCCTGGATTAGGTTCCTCTCAACTCCCTGGATTAGGTTCCTCTCATCTCCCTGGATTAGGTTCCTCTCAACTCCCTGGACTAGGTTCCTCTCAACTCCCTGGACTAGGTTCCTCTCATCTCCCTGGATTAGGTTCCTCTCAAGTCCCTGGACTAGGCTCATCTCCCTGGACTAGGTTCCTCTCATCTCCTTGGACTAGGCTCATCTCCCTGGACTAGGTTCCTCTCCTCTCCCTGGATTAGGTTCCTCTCAAATCCCCCAACTAGGTTCCTCTCAAATCCCTGGACAAGGCTCATCTCCCTGGACTAGGTTCCTCTCATCTCCCTGGATTAGGTTCCTCTCAAATCCCCCAACTAGGTTCCTCTCAAATCCCTGGACAAGGCTCATCTCCCTGGACTAGGTTCCTCTCAACTCCCTGAACTAGGTTCCTCTCAAATCCCTGGACAAGGCTCATCTCCCTGGACTAGGTTTCTCTCAACTCCCTGGACTAGGTTCCTCTCAACTCCCTGGACTAGGTTCCTCTCATCTCCCTGGACAAGGCTCATCTCCCTGGACTAGGTTCCTCTCAACTCCATGAACTAGGTTCCTCTCATCTCCCTGGATTAGGTTCTTCTCATCTCCCCGGACTAGGTTCCTCTCAACTCCCAGGACTAGGTTCTTCTCAACTCCCTGGACTAGGCTCATCTCCCTGGACTAGGTTCCTCTCATCTCCTTGGACTAGGCTCATCTCCCTGGACTAGGTTCCTCTCATCTCCATGGATTAGGTTCCTCTCAAATCCCTGAACTAGGTTCCTCTCAAATCCCTGGACAAGGCTCATCTCCCTGGACTAGGTTTCTCTCAAATCCCTGAACTAGGTTCCTCTCAAATCCCTGGACAAGGCTCATCTCCCTGGACTAGGTTCCTCTCAACTCCCTGGACTAGGTTCCTCTCATCTCCATGGATTAGGTTCCTCTCAACTCCCTGGACTAGGTTCCTCTCAACTCCCTGGACTAGGTTCCTCTCATCTCCCTGGATTAGGTTCCTCTCAAGTCCCTGGACTAGGCTCATCTCCCTGGACTAGGTTCCTCTCATCTCCTTGGACTAGGCTCATCTCCCTGGACTAGGTTCCTCTCCTCTCCCTGGATTAGGTTCCTCTCATCTCCCTGGATTAGGTTCCTCTCAACTCCCTGGATTAGGTTCCTCTCAACTCCCTGGATTAGGTTCCTCTCATCTCCCTGGATTAGGTTCCTCTCAACTCCCTGGACTAGGTTCCTCTCAACTCCCTGGACTAGGTTCCTCTCATCTCCCTGGATTAGGTTCCTCTCAAGTCCCTGGACTAGGCTCATCTCCCTGGACTAGGTTCCTCTCATCTCCTTGGACTAGGCTCATCTCCCTGGACTAGGTTCCTCTCCTCTCCCTGGATTAGGTTCCTCTCAAATCCCCCAACTAGGTTCCTCTCAAATCCCTGGACAAGGCTCATCTCCCTGGACTAGGTTCCTCTCATCTCCCTGGATTAGGTTCCTCTCAAATCCCCCAACTAGGTTCCTCTCAAATCCCTGGACAAGGCTCATCTCCCTGGACTAGGTTCCTCTCAACTCCCTGAACTAGGTTCCTCTCAAATCCCTGGACAAGGCTCATCTCCCTGGACTAGGTTTCTCTCAACTCCCTGGACTAGGTTCCTCTCAACTCCCTGGACTAGGTTCCTCTCATCTCCCTGGACAAGGCTCATCTCCCTGGACTAGGTTCCTCTCAACTCCATGAACTAGGTTCCTCTCATCTCCCTGGATTAGGTTCTTCTCATCTCCCCGGACTAGGTTCCTCTCAACTCCCAGGACTAGGTTCTTCTCAACTCCCTGGACTAGGCTCATCTCCCTGGACTAGGTTCCTCTCATCTCCTTGGACTAGGCTCATCTCCCTGGACTAGGTTCCTCTCATCTCCCTGGATTAGGTTCCTCTCAAATCCCTGAACTAGGTTCCTCTCAAATCCCTGGACAAGGCTCATCTCCCTGGACTAGGTTTCTCTCAAATCCCTGAACTAGGTTCCTCTCAAATCCCTGGACAAGGCTCATCTCCCTGGACTAGGTTCCTCTCAACTCCCTGGACTAGGTTCCTCTCATCTCCATGGATTAGGTTCCTCTCCTTTACCTGGACTAGCTTCCTCTCAACTCCCTGAACTAGGTTCCTCTCATCTCCCCGGACTAGGTTCCTCTCAACTCCCAGGACTAGGTTCTTCTCAACTCCCTGGACTAGGCTCATCTCCCTGGACTAGGTTCCTCTCATCTCCTTGGACTAGGCACATCTCCCTGGACTAGGTTCCTCTCCTCTCCCTGGATTAGGTTCCTCTCATCTCCCTGGACTAGGTTCCTCTCATCTCCCTGGACTAGGCTCATCTCCCTGGACTAGGTTCCTCTCATCTCCCTGGACTAGGTTCCTCTCATCTCCCTGGACTAGGTTCCTCTCCTCTCCCTGGACTAGGTTCCTCTCATCTCCATGGATTAGGTTCCTCTCAAATCCCTAAACTAGGTTCCTCTCAAATCCCTGGACAAGGCTCATCTCCCTGGACTAGGTTCTTCTCATCTCGCTGGATTAGGTTCCTCTCATCTCCCTGGATTAGGCTCCCCTCATCTCCCAGAACTAGGTTCCTCTCACCTCCCTAGACTATGTTCCTCTCAACTCCCTGGACTAGGTTCCTCTCCTCTCCCTGGACTAGGTCCCTCTCCCTAGACTAGGCTCCTCTCCCTAGACTAGGCTCCTCTCCCTAGACTAGGCTCCTCTCCCTAGACTAGGCTCTTCTCCCTGGACTAGGCTCCTCTCCCTAGACTAGGCTCCTCTCCTCTCCCTAGACTAGGCTCCTCTCCCTAGACGAGGCTCCTCTCCCTAGACGAGGCTCCTCTCCCTAGACTAGGCTCCTCTCCCGAGACTAGGCTCCTCTCCCTGGACTAGGCTCCTCTCCCTGGACTAGGCTCCTCTCCCTGGACTAGGCTCCTCTTCTCTCCCTAGACTAGGCTCCTCTCCTCTCCCTAGACTAGGCTCCTCTCCCTAGACTAGGCTCCTCTCCCTGGACTAGGCTCCTCTCCCTGGACAAGGCTAGTGTGCAGTAAAGGTTTCTCAAGTCTTTCTTTGAATAGTTTTAGGGTTAAGGTTAGGGTTTGACTTTGTGGCTGTGCCAGCTAGTGACCACACTGCAGAGCTACCTCAAAAACAAGCTCCATGATGAAAAACGCTAACCTGACTGTCTCATCCAGCTCTGACTCTTTCTGCTCTGTGAAATCCTGAGGATATTAAATCTGCTCTGCCTCTCTCTTTTCTCTTTCTTCTCGCTATCCCTCCCTCCCTCTGTCTGTCTGTCTGTCTCTCTCTCTCTCAATTCAATGGCTTTATTGGCATGGGAAACATGTGTTAACATTGCCAAAGCGCTCTCTCTCTCTCTCTCTCTCTCTCTCTCTCTCTCTCTCTCTCTCTCTCTCTCTCTCTCTCTCTCTCTCTCTCTCTCTCTCTCTCTCTTCTCTCTCTCTCTCTCTCTCTCTCTCTCTCTCTCTCTCTCTCTCTCTCTCTCTCTTCTCTCTCTCTCTCTCTCTCTCTCTCTCTCTCTCTCTCTCTCTCTCTCTCTCTCTCTCTCTCTCTCTCTCTCTCTCTCTCTCTCTCTCTCTCTCTCTCTCTCTCTCTCTCTCTCTCTCTCTCTCTCTCTCTCTCTCTCTCTCTCTCTCTCTCTCTCTCTCTCTCTCTCTCTCTCTCTCTCTCTCTCTCTCTCTCTCTCTCTCTCTCTCTCTCTCCTCTCTCTCTCTCTCTCTCTCTCTCTCTCTCTCTCTCTGCCATCCATGCAGTCCTTGTTAAAGCTCAGAGCTCCTGATGGACAGCTCCCATTGTGTAGTGGATCAGGACACAAAGGGCTGGGCGAGCTGAGAGGCCAATCAAAGCCACCGTGTTATTAACCAGGCCTGGAGGATAGATGCTACAGGCTGGGCTCAGAACGCCTGTGACCCAGGGCCAGCCATCTCCACTGGGCTGGAAAAGGTAATGTGCCCCCCCCCACCACACTCTTCCCCGTGTTGCCACTCTAAAAGAAGGTCACCTGGAGAACATGGCCGCCAGGCTGGCCTTTCCTTAAAACTCCTTTCCCTGGCCGTGTGCTTCAGCAGCCAGCGGAGTAGACAGAAGGCAGTCAGCACCTCCTATGGTTAATAAGCTAACAGTAGCATCTCTTTTTTTCTTCAGTTTTTTCTTCTCTTCTCCATCTCTCCCTCTCCACATCTCTTTCCATCTCTCCCTCACCCTATCTCTTCTCCATCTCTCCCTTTCCTTATCCTCTTCTCCTTCTCTCCCTTTCCTTCTCTTCTCCACCTCTCCCTTTCCTTATCCTCTTCTCCTTCTCTCCCTTTCCTTCTCTTCTCCATCTCTCCCTTTCCTTATCCTCTTCTCCTTCTCTCCCTTTCCTTCTCTTCTCCATCTCTCCCTCTCCACATCTCTTTTCCATCTCTCCCTCACCCTATCTCTTCTCCATCTCTCCCTTTCCTTATCCTCTTCTCCTTCTCTCCCTTTCCTTCTCTTCTCCCATTCTCCCTCTCCACATCTCTTTTCCATCTCTCCCTCACCCTATCTCTTCTCCATCTCTCCCTTTCCTTATCCTCTTCTCCTTCTCTCCCTTTCCTTCTCTTCTCCATCTCTCCCTCTCCACATCTCTTTTCCATCTCTCCATCACCCTATCTCTTCTCCATCTCTCCCTCTCCATATCTCTTCTCCATCTCTCCCTTTCCTTCTCTTCTCCATCTCTCCATATCTCTTCTCCATCTCTCCCTTTCCTTCTTTTCTCCATCTATCCCTTTCCATATCTCTTCTCCATCTCTCCCTCTCCATATCTTTTCTCCTTCTCTCCCTTTCCTTCTCTTCTCCATCTCTCCATATCTCTTCTCTATCTCTCCCTTTCCTTATCTCTTCTCCATCTTTCCCTTTCCATATCTCTTCTCCATCTCTCCCTTTCCATATCTCTTCTCCTTCTCTCCCTTTCCTTCTCTTCTCCATCTCTCCATATCTCTTCTCTATCTCTCCCTTTCCTTATCTCTTCTCCATCTCTCCCTTTCCTTATCTCTTCTCCATATCTCTTCTCCTTCTCTCCCTTTCCTTAACTCTTCTCCTTCTCTCCCTTTCCTTATCTCTTCTCCATCTCTCCCTTTCCTTATCTCTTCTCCTTATCTCTTCTCCATATCTCTTCTCCTTCTCTCCCTTTCCTTATCTCTTCTCCATCTCTCCCTTTCCTTCTTTTTCCTTCTCTCCCTTTCCTTCTCTTCTCCATCTCTCCATATCTCTTCTCCATCTCTCCCTTTCCTTATCTCTTCTCCATATCTCTTCTCCATCTCTCCCTTCCCATATCTCTTCTCCATCTCTCCCTTTCCTTCTCTCTTCTCCTTCTCTCCCTTTCCTTATCTCTTCTCCATATCTCTTCTCCATCTCTCCCTTTCCATAACTCTTCTCCATCTCTCCCTCGCCATATCTCTTCTCCATCTCTCCCTTTCCTTCTCTTCTCCATATCTCCCTTTCCTTATCTCTTCTCCATCTTTCCCTTATCTCTTCTCCATCTCTCCATATCTCTTCTCCATCTCTCCCTTTCCTTATCCTCTTCTCCATCTTTCCCTTATCTCTTCTCCATCTCACCCTATATCTTCTCCATCTCACCCTTTCCTTATCCTCTTCTCCATCTCTCGCTTTCCTCTCTCTCTTTCTGTTTTCTCACTCTCTTACTGTACCTCCCTTGTCCCTCTCTACTCTCTCTTTCTCCCTCTCTACTCTCTTGGAGCAATGATTCAGGCAGCTACATTCAGAAAGGAAGCATCACTTATTGCAGTCGTTGACGTTATTTACTGATGCAGTTGTGAGCTCATCGTCCCTGTAGGAACCAAACAAGCATACTAAACAGCAAATAGAATGACTGTGGAACATCATAAAAGACTGACAACCTAAACACTGCTGATGCTAGAATGGATAAAACCCCATGAAAAAATATCTAACAGGCCTATCCTCCTATCCTGTCTAGTTGAGAAAGCAAATCTTCAAATCACCCCTTTAAAAGTGAAAAGATCCACAAAAGGGGTTTAACAAAAGCATTGAGAATCTCACAAAGCCAAGCGAATGCCCCATCTTCAGTCTCTACGGGCTGACTCTTTTTTATCACATTGGTGATATAACCAGGATTTGGTGGTAATATAACCAGGATCTGGTGGTAATATAACCAGGATCTGGTGGTAATATAACCAGGATCTGGTGGTAATATAACCAGGATCTGGTAGTAATATAACCAGGATCTGGTGGTAATATAACCAGGATCTGGTGGTAATATAACCAGGATCTGGTGGTAATATAACCAGGATCTGGTGGTAATATAACCAGGATCTGGTAGTAATATAACCAGGATTTGGTGGTAATATAACCAGGATCTGGTGGTAATATAACCAGGATCTGGTGGTAATATAACCAGGATCTGGTGGTAATATAACCAGGATCTGGTAGTAATATAACCAGGATCTGGTGGTAATATAACCAGGATCTGGTAGTAATATAACCAGGATCTGGTAGTAATATAACCAGGATCTGGTAGTAATATAACCAGGATCTGGAGGTAATATAACCAGGATCTGGAGGTAATATAACCAGGATCTGGTAGTAATATAACCAGGATCTGGAGGTAATATAACCAGGATCTGGTGGTAATATAACCAGAATCTGGTGGTAATATAACCAGGATCTGGTAGTAATATAACCAGGATCTGGAGGTAATATAACCAGGATCTGGTAGTAATATAACCAGGATCTGGTTGTAATATAACCAGGATCTGGTAGTAATATAACCAGGATCTGGTTGTAATATAACCAGGATCTGGTAGTAATATAACCAGGATCTGGTGGTAATATAACCAGGATCTGGAGGTGATATAACCAGGATCTGGAGGTAATATAACCAGGATCTGGTGGTAATATAACCAGGATCTGGATGTAATATAACCAGGATCTGGAGGTAATATAACCAGGATCTGGAGGTAATATAACCAGGATCTGGTAGTAATATAACCAGGATCTGGAGGTAATATAACCAGGATCTGGTGGTAATATAACCAGGATCTGGTGGTAATATAACCAGGATCTGGTAGTAATATAACCAGGATCTGGAGGTAATATAACCAGGATCTGGTAGTAATATAACCAGGATCTGGTTGTAATATAACCAGGATCTGGAGGTGATATAATCAGGATCTGGTGGTAATATAACCAGGATCTGGTGGTAATATAACCAGGATCTGGTGGTAATATAACCAGGATCTGGAGGTAATATAACCAGGATCTGGTAGTAATATAACCAGGATCTAGAGGTAATATAACCAGGATATGGTAGTAATATAACCAGGATCTGGTGGTAATATAACCAGGAACTGGTAGTAATATAACCAGGATCTGGAGGTAATATAACCAGGATCTGGAGGTAATATAACCAGGATCTGGAGGTAATATAACCAGGATCTGGAGGTAATATAACCAGGATCTGGAGGTAATATAACCCGGATCTGGTGGTAATATAACCAGGATCTGGTGGTAATATAACCAGGATCTGGTGGTAATATAACCAGGATCTGGTAGTAATATAACCAGGATCTGGAGGTAATATAACCAGGATCTGGTGGTAATATAACCAGGATGTGGAGGTAATATAACCAGGATCTGGTGGTAATATAACCAGGATCTGGTGGTAATATAACCAGGATCTGGTGGTAATATAACCAGGATCTGGTAGTAATATAACCAGGATCTGGTGGTAATATAACCAGGATCTGGAGGTAATATAACCAGGATCTGGAGGTAATATAACCAGGATCTGGAGGTAATATAACCAGGATCTGGAGGTAATATAACCAGGATCTGGAGGTAATATAACCAGGATCTGGAGGTGATATAACCAGGATCTGGTAGTAATATAACCAGGATCTGGAGGTGATATAACCAGGATCTGGAGGTAATATAACCAGGATCTGGAGGTAATATAACCAGGATCTGGAGGTAATATAACCAGGATCTGAAGGTAATATAACCAGGATCTGGTGGTAATATAACCAGGATCTGGTGGTAATATAACCAGGATCTGGTGGTAATATAACCAGGATCTGGAGGTAATATAACCAGGATCTGGTAGTAATATAACCAGGATCTAGAGGTAATATAACCAGGATATGGTAGTAATATAACCAGGATCTGGAGGTAATATAACCAGGATATGGAGGTAATATAACCAGGATCTGGAGGTAATATAACCAGGATCTGGAGGTAATATAACCAGGATCTGGTGGTAATATAACCAGGATCTGGAGGTAATATAACCAGGATCTGGTGGTAATATAACCAGGATCTGGTGGTAATATAACCAGGATCTGGAGGTAATATAACCAGGATCTGGTGGTAATATAACCAGGATCTGGAGGTAATATAACCAGGATCTGGAGGTAATATAACCAGGATCTGGAGGTAATATAACCAGGATCTGGAGGTAATATAACCAGGATCTGGAGGTAATATAACCAGGATCTGGAGGTAATATAACCAGGATCTGGAGGTAATATAACCAGGATCTGGAGGTAATATAACCAGGATCTGGAGGTAACAAAGCAATTTTTCTTGCAGTTCTATACATTTTGCCATGTCTAACATGTTTTCATGTGGACAAATGCTCTGACTTCAGTACAATAACAACACTAAAACGGCACCCTTCATCTCCGTCTTCCCTCTCCGTGCCTCCATGCAGCCCCTGTGTGTGTGTGTGTGTGTGTGTGTGTGTGTGTGTGTGTGCCGTTACAACCCGTGACTAAGAGAGGCCGCAGCGCTAGCCTCAGAGGAGCGCAGCAACGTAAATTGGGCTCTCGCCTCCTACTGCCACCCACGCTACCCCCTGCCTGTCCCCTCCAACCACCTACCGTTTTCCAATTCTCTATAAGTGTGTGTGTGTGTGTGTGTGTGTGTGTGTGTGTGTGTGTGTGTGTGTGTGTGTGTGTGTGTGTGTGTACCTATTTCCAATAAGGAGCAATGAAGTCAAACATTCCCTGTTAAAGAGTGAGAGGCAGCCAGGAAAGAGGAGCAGCATTCACAACATTGTTCAGGCCTTCTCTGGTTTCTCTGCCTGTTTCTCTGTCTGTTTCTCTGCCTGTTTCTCTGTCTGTTTCTGTTTCTCTGTCTGTTTCTCTGTCTGTTTCTCTGTCTGTTTCTCTGCCTGTTTCTCTGCCTGTTTCGGTTTCTCTGCCTTCTCTGGTTTCTCTGTCTGTTTCTCTGCCTGTTTCTCTGTCTGTTTCTGTTTCTCTGCCTGTTTCTCTGTCTGTTTCTCTGTCTGTTTCTGTTTCTCTACCGGTTTCTCTGCCTCTGCCTGTTTGTCTGCCTGTTTCTCTGTCTGTTTCTCTATCTGTTTCTCTGTCTGTTTCTCTGCCTGTTTCTGTTTCTCTGCCTGTTTCTCTGTTTCTCCGTCTGTTTCTCTGCCTGTTTGTCTGCCTGTTTCTCTGTCTGTTTCTCTATCTGTTTCTCTGCCTTTTTCTCTGCCTGTTTGTCTGCCTGTTTCTCTGTCTGTTTCTCTGCCTGTTTCTCTGTCTGTTTCTCTGTCTGTTTCTGTTTCTCTACCGGTTTCTCTGCCTCTGCCTGTTTCTCTGCCTGTTTGTCTGCCTGTTTCTCTGTCTGTTTGTCTGCCTGTTTCTCTGTCTGTTTCTCTGCCTGTTTCTCGGCCTGTTTCTCGGCCTGTTTCTCGGCCTGTTTCTCTGCCTCCAACATGGTATCATTGCTATGCATCACATTGTGAAGTCTTTGCAAAAAAAGATGTGTCTTCTCTTGGAGAGAGCAGAGCTAAATACAGAGCTAAAACATAATACCATTCCTTGTACAGTAGAGCTGTTTATGACGGGTAACTTTGATGGGGGTGGGGGCCACCAAAAAAAAACAACTAATCACGAGGGGCCGCAGGGGCTCGTGGGTCTGTGTACCCCCCCCACCCCCCACCCCAACTTGTGACAGAGAAGAGAAAACCAATAGATTTAAAGTTCATTTCCAGCAAATCGACACATTTTGCCATGGTGCGTAGAGAAAGTGTTGCCATTTTCTCTCTAAGGCACATGGCGTGTTTGAAGGAGTTGATGAGAGTGTAATGTCTAACAGGTACTCCAGACATTCAGTGTGTGAATAGAGCAGGGTACGTGTATATGTGTGTGTGTGTGTGTGTGTGTGTGTGTTGGGTTGTTGAGTTTAGCAGCAGCTGTTCACATCCTGTACGTCACCATACTTCTGTCAGCTTCTCCATCCTCCCACACACAGGCAGAATTAACCCTGTAACCATGCAGAATTAACCCTGTAACCATGCAGAATTAACACTGTAACCATGCAGAATTCATGTAAAAAGTAGATGTTCATCCATAAGACTTCAAATTTTGAAGGGAAACTATGAGATCTTGTTGCACACACATACCCCCCCTTCTGTAACCACACAGAATTAACCCTGTAACCATACAGAATTAACCCTGTAACTATGCAGAATTAACCCTGTAACCACGCAGAATTAACCCTGTAACCATGCAGAATTAACCCTGTAACCATGCAGAATTAACCCTGTAACCATGCAGAATTAACTCTGTAACCATGCAGAATTAACCATGTAACCACGCAGAATTAACCCTGTAACCATGCAGAATTAACCCTGTAACCATGCAGAATTAACCCTGTAACCATGCAGAATTAACTTTGTAACCACGCAGAATTAACCCTGTAACCATGTAGAATTAACCCTGCAACCATGCAGAATTAACCCTGTAACCACACAGAATTAACCCTGTAACCATGCAGAATTAACCCTGTAACCACGCAGAATTAACCCTGTAACCACGCAGAATTAACCCTGTAACCACGCAGAATTAACCCTTTAACCCAAGCCAGGAGAGGAGAGCCATCATTTGTTCTTTACTTTGTGAGCTAACCCTGTAAACATGCAGAATTAACCCTTTAACCATGCAGAATTAACCCTGTAACCATGCAGAATTAACCCTGTAACCATGCAGAATTAACCCCGTAACCATGCAGAATTAACCCTGTAACCATGCAGAATTAACCCTGTAACCATGCAGAATTAACCCTGTAACCATACAGAATTAACCCTTTAACCCAAGCCAGGAGAGGAGAGCCATCATTTGTTCTTTACTTTGTGAGCTAACCCTGTAACCATGCAGAATTAACCCCGTAACCATGCAGAATTAACCCTTTAACCCAAGCCAGGAGAGGAGAGCCATCATTTGTTCTTTACTTTGTGAGCTCTGAAACCAGACACTCCTCTCCTCTATTGTACAGAGACTCTCTGAGGGGAGGTGTCTGTTTGTCAACCATCTTTTCAGTGGTTGACAAAGTGGTCCGCAGTGGGGAAGGAGGGAGGGGAAGGATTAAGGAGGGAGGAGAAGGATTAAGGAGGGAGGAGAAGGATTAAGGAGGGAGGAGAAGGATTAAGGAGGGAGGAGAGGGATTAAGGAGGGAGGAGAAGGATTAAGGAGGGAGGAGAAGGATTAAGGAGGGAGGAGAAGGATTAAGGAGGGAGGAGAAGGATTAAGGAGGGAGGAGAAGGATTAAGGAGGGAGGAGAAGGATTAAGGAGGGAGGAGAAGGATTAAGGAGGGAGGAGAAGGATTAAGGAGGGAGGAGAATGATTCTTTCTCTCTCTCTCTGTCTCTCTCTGTCTCTCTCTCTCTCTCCTTCACCTGGTTACTGTGAGGAAAACTTCAAAGCAGCTCTGAAGTCAGTGGTAAAGAAGAGACAAGAAGCCCTACTTTTGAACAAACAGTGGTGGACCATGTATATGGTGCCATACAGATGTTTTCGTTGAGAGAATCAGGTGAGACTGTATTATTGAAGTGAACACAGTGTAGAGAGTCGCCTGTTAGCCCTGTGAAATAGTTTGTATATAAAAAAAACAAATGATGAATTACAACGCTATGTTTTAATTTAATTGAGTAATATATATCTGTGCAAAACTGATAGAGACATACCCCAAGCGACTTACAGCTGTAATCGCAGCAAAAGGTGGCGCTACAAAGTATTAACTTAAGGGGGCTGAATCATTTTGCACGCCCAATTTTTCAGTTTTTGATTTGTTAAAAAAGTTTGAAATATCCAATAAATGTCGTTCCACTTCATGATTGTGTCCCACTTGGTGTTGATTCTTCACAAAAAAATACAGTTTTATATCTTTATGTTTGAAGCCTGAAATGTGGCAAAAGGTCGCAAAGTTCAAGGGGGCCGAATACTTTCGCAAGGCACTGTATGTAGAACACTTTATTATGGTTCTTTATAGAACCTGTATGGAGAATGGTTCTATAAAGAACCTTTCAGAATCTGACTGATTCCATTTGGGTCTGAATATGTTTATTTTCTTCTTCTGCTTGATGAGTGAATCTAAGACTTGACTCTCTGATCAAAGGATATGTAAAACAGCTTCTTCCTGATGTAAAGAAGTATCTAGATCACACACACGCACGCACACACGCTGTAATGCTGACCTCTTCTCACATACGTCAGGTAGCTAATACGAGCACACACACACACACACACATACACACACACACACACACACATACACACACACACACACACACACACACACACACGCGCTGTAATGCTGACCTCTTCTCACATACGTCAGGTAGCTAACACGAGCACACACACACACACACGCACACACACACACACACACATACACACACACACACGCACACACACACACACGCGCTGTAATGCTGACCTCTTCTCACATACGTCAGGTAGCTAACACGAGCACACACACACACACACGCACACACACACACACACACGTTTGTTTTACTATCCTTGTGGGGACCAAACAATTGATTCCCATTCAAAAATCCTATTTTCCCTAACACAAAACCAAACCTTTACTCCTAACCATAACGGTAACCCTTACCCTAAGGACTTCTGAACCCCACGGGGATAAACACACACACAGACGACACACTACTCAAGACCAATCTGAAAAAAATCACACCATAAAACTGACAACAACCAATACAAACAGATGTCAGTTTTAGAAAACGAAGTGAAGAGAACAGCAGCAAAGTGGCTTTATCTTAAAGCACCAGTTCAGTAGTGAGTAATATAATGACCCATGGGTCTGGACTCACAGGCCCTCTTCAGTAGCATCCGCTTTGGAGGCTGAGGGCTACAGGGCAACGAATGTACACACACACACACACACACACATAACCCTTCTAAACAGTACCAGATAGGGTTTCTTAGGCTGGCAACGGTAGCAGAAACTTTTTTGGTACTATACTGTATAAAAACAGGTCCATAAGGTTTTAAATGGTGCTATTAAAAACAAGAACATTAAAACCACACTTTTTTATGGTTCTTTATAGAACCTTTATGGAGAATGTTTCATTAAAGAACCATTAAAAAAGGGTTCCACTATCTGGCTATATAGAACACTTTATTATGGTTCTTTATAGAACCTGTATGGAGGATGTTTCAGAAGGTTCTTTGTTCATCCTCCTGGAGAATCACACAGGTTATTCTTTATTCTGGTCAGCCATATTACAGTACGTTTTTTAAATGTCATAGGTTTTAATTATTGTTCTCATCGACAAGTTGAATCAAGGGGATGCTACCTCTGGAGCAGCTGCATGCTACCTCTGGAGCAGCTGCATGCTACCTCTGGAGCAGCTGCATGCTACCTCTGGAGCAGCTGGATGCTACCTCTGGAGCAGCTGTATGCTACCTCTGGAGCAGCTGGATGCTACCTCTGGAGCAGCTGGATGCTACCTCTGGAGCAGCTGGATGCTACCTCTGGAGCAGCTGGATGCTACCTCTGGAGCAGCTGGATGCTACCTCTGGAGCAGCTGGGGATCCCCCGAGGAGAGAATTGAGAACCACTGACTAATTTAGTCAACTGTTCTCAATTGACACGTGAGTCTTTCACAAGTCCCAGACTACTGGCCGTAGTCTGATAGTAAATGTAAAGGTATAGCGCAACACATGAGATCAACTGGAATGACATTCTCACTCAAAGCTGCACAAAAAGAGGTGAACCCCCAAAATATTCAAATGAGCCGCCTCCCCTACATTTTAATTATCACTAAAAGAGAGAAGAACAAAAAAAAAACGTTTGTGACCTGTAAAGAACCATTGTTGAGCTCACTGGGTTCTATGGGTCATTATGGTTGCATAGCCCTTCCCATAGAACCCTTGAGGAACTCACTATTTATTTATATTGTTTTTAGGCAGAGGGATTCTTGAATGCAGGGGACGTATACATTCTCCCATCTATGAGGAACAGTCCATTAGGTCCAGGGCTGAGCTACTCCAGACAGACAGTAGGCTTACACACAGATACACACAGATACGTGAGCCAGATGACATCAACTCTCTCTCTCTTCTCTCCTCTTTCTTTCTTTCTCCTCGCTCTCTCTCTTTTTTCTCTCTCTCTCTCTCTCACTCACCCACACACATGCATGTGTGTGGGTGTGTGTTTGTGTGTGTGTGTGCTTGGAGGGTGATAGGTTGAAAAATGGATGGGAACAGAGGCATTTTAATTTGGCCTCCAGCACTGTGTGTGAAGTCCCTGGGTGTACAGTATGGGGCTGACAGACAGGGGAAACTGGGGGCTTGTCTTTCTGTAATATCACATATTAATTAACCCAACTGGAAGACTGGAAGGTGCTAACAACATTCGTCTGTCTACTGAAAATGCTATACAATACAGATTGAATCCTTTGCACCATTAGAACTAGTAAATAAAGCCCAGATCTGAAAGACTTCCTGGATCCAACATGTGACGGTCACAGTAACGCCCTCTTCTGAAAGAGACTTCCTGGATCCAACATGTGACGGTCACAGTAACGCCCTCTTCTGAAAGAGACTTCCTGGATCCCACAACATGTGACTGTCACAGTAACGCCCTCTTCTGAAAGAGACTTCCTGGATCCAACATGTGACGGTCACAGTAACGCCCTCTTCTGAAAGAGACTTCCTGGATCCCACAACATGTGACGGTCACAGTAACGCCCTCTTCTGAAATAGACTTCCTGGATCCCACAACATGTGACGGTCACAGTAACGCCCTCTTCTGAAAGAGACTTCCTGGATCCCACAACATGTGACGGTCACAGTAACGCCCTCTTCTGAAAGAGACTTCCTGGATCCCACAACATGTGACGGTCACAGTAAAGCCCTCTTCTGAATGACACTTCCTGGATCCCACAACATGTGATCCACACAACCCAGCCCACCCCGGTGCTGCCTGGTGGTTTAAGGGGAATGAAGGGGAACAGTTTCTGGCTTTGTTCTCCCTGCTGCTCAGAGATAAGAACATCATTTGGAAGGAATCGCTGTCTTTGAATTAGGGAGAACTACCCCTGCCACCCGTTGTGCTCTAACATTTACTGTTTGGATTTGAAAACACGCTGATCTGCGTAGGGAGAGGTGTTTAGGGCCGTTGGGAGACGGGAAGGAGGAGAGAGAGAGAGATGTAGCAGAGAGAGAGAGAGATGTAGCAGAGAGAGAGAGAGAGATAGAGAGGGAGAGATGTAGCAGATAGAGAGAGAGAGAGAGATGTAGCAGAGAGAGCGAGAGAGAGGGAGATGTAGCAGACAGACAGATGTAGCAGAGAGGGAGATGTAGCAGAGAGAGAGAGAGGGAGATGTAGCAGACAGACAGAGATATGTAGCAGACAGACAGAGAGATGTAGCAGACAGACAGAGAGATGTAGCAGACAGACAGAGAGATGTAGCAGACAGACAGAGAGATGTAGCAGAGAGACAGATGTAGCAGAGAGAGAGAGAGGGAGATGTAGCAGAGAGAGAGAGGGGGAGATGTAGCAGAGAGAGAGAGGGGGAGATGTAGCAGAGAGAGAGAGAGGGAGATGTAGCAGAGAGAGAGGGAGATGTAGCAGAGAGAGAGAGAGAGAGATGTAGCAGAGAGAGAGAGGGGGAGATGTAGCAGAGAGAGAGAGAGAGAGGGAGATGTAGCAGAGAGAGAGAGAGGGAGATGTAGCAGAGAGAGAGAGGGGGAGATGTAGCAGAGAGAGAGAGAGAGAGGGAGATGTAGCAGAGAGAGAGAGAGGGAGATGTAGCAGACAGACAGAGATATGTAGCAGACAGACAGAGAGATGTAGCAGACAGACAGAGAGATGTAGCAGACAGACAGAGAGATGTAGCAGACAGACAGAGAGATGTAGCAGAGAGACAGATGTAGCAGAGAGAGAGAGAGGGAGATGTAGCAGAGAGAGAGAGGGGGAGATGTAGCAGAGAGAGAGAGGGGGAGATGTAGCAGAGAGAGAGAGAGGGAGATGTAGCAGAGAGAGAGGGAGATGTAGCAGAGAGAGAGAGAGAGAGATGTAGCAGAGAGAGAGAGGGGGAGATGTAGCAGAGAGAGAGATAGAGAGGGAGATGTAGCAGAGAGAGAGAGAGGGAGAGGGAGATGTAGCAGAGAGAGAGAGAGAGAGGGGGAGATGTAGCAGAGAGAGAGAGGGAGATGTAGCAGAGAGAGAGAGAGAGAGGGAGATGTAGCAGAGAGAGAGAGAGGGGAGATGTAGCAGAGAGAGAGAGGGGGAGAGGGAGATGTAGCAGAGAGGGAGGGAGATGTAGCAGAGAGAGAGAGAGGGAGAGGGAGATGTAGCAGAGAGAGAGGGAGATGTAGCAGAGAGAGAGAGAGAGAGAGAGAGAGATGTAGCAGAGAGAGAGAGGGGGGAGATGTAGCAGAGAGAGAGAGAGAGAGGGAGATGTAGCAGAGAGAGAGAGAGGGAGAGGGAGATGTAGCAGAGAGAGAGAGAGAGAGAGGGAGATGTAGCAGAGAGAGAGAGAGGGAGATGTAGCAGAGAGAGAGAGAGAGAGGGAGATGTAGCAGAGAGAGAGAGAGGGAGAGGGAGATGTAGCAGAGAGAGAGAGAGGGGGAGATGTAGCAGAGAGAGAGAGAGGGAGATGTAGCAGAGAGAGAGAGAGAGAGAGGGAGATGTTGCAGAGAGAGCGAGAGGGAGATGTAGCAGAGAGAGAGAGAGGGAGATGTAGCAGAGAGAGAGAGAGGGAGATGTAGCAGAGAGAGAGAGAGGGAGATGTAGCAGAGAGAGAGAGAGGGAGATGTAGCAGAGAGAGAGAGAGGGAGATGTAGCAGAGAGAGAGAGAGGGAGATGTAGCAGAAAGAGAGAGAGGGAGATGTAGCAGAGAGAGAGAGAGGGAGATGTAGCAGAGAGAGAGAGAGGGAGATGTAGCAGAGAGAGAGAGAGGGAGATGTAGCAGAGAGAGAGAGAGAGGGAGATGTAGCAGAGAGAGAGAGAGGGAGATGTAGCAGAGAGAGAGAGAGAGAGAGGGAGATGTAGCAGAGAGAGAGAGAGGGAGATGTAGCAGAGAGAGAGAGAGGGAGATGTAGCAGAGAGAGAGAGAGGGAGATGTAGCAGAGAGAGAGAGAGGGAGATGTAGCAGAGAGAGAGAGAGGGGGAGATGTAGCAGAGAGAGAGAGAGCGGGAGATGTAGCAGACAGACAGAGAGATGTAGCAGACAGACAGGGGGGTGTAGCAGACAGACAGAGGGATGTAGCAGACAGACAGAGAGACGTAGCAGACAGATGGTTTAAAATGGAGAGAGAAAGAGAGAAGCAGAAAGATATAGAGTACAGGAGAGACTTGTGCTTAGAGTAGTTGGTCAGTGACCAGCTTCAACATCTAGACCAACTAGGTGACTAGGGATTACTGTTGGCCAGACAGTAGGTCTCTATTGTCCACACTACAGACTCCAACCATGTTTATTTCTTAGTCACCTTGTGTTCTGCTAGCAGCTAGCTTCATATTAATACACACTGATTTAACCCCTCTATCAGACTCTTAGTCTGGACTCTCAAAGTCTGGACTGGACTAGCTGGCTGACTAGCTGACTGACTAGCTGGCTGACTAGCTGACTGACTAGCTGGCTGACTAGCTGACCGACTAGCTGACCGACTAGCTGACTGACTAGCTGGCTGACTAGCTGACTGACTAGCTGGCTGACTAGCTGACTGACTAGCTGACCGACTAGCTGACCGACTAGCTGACCGACTAGCTGACCGACTAGCTGACTGACTAGCTGACCGACTAGCTGACCGACTAGCTGACTGACTAGCTGGCTGACTAGCTGACTGACTAGCTGGCTGACTTGCTGACTGACTAGCTGACTGACTAGCTGACTGACTAGCTGACCGACTAGCTGACCGACTAGCTGACCGACTTGCTGACCGACTAGCTGACCGACTTGCTGACTGACTAGCTGGCTGACTAGCTGACTGACTTCCTGACTGACTAGCTGACTGACTAAGTGGCTGACTAGCTCACTGACTAGCTGACTGACTTGCTGGCTGACTAGCTGGCTGATTAGCTGACTGACTTGCTGACTGACTAGCTGACTGACTAAGTGGCTGACTAGCTGACTGACTAGCTGGCTGACTAGCTGACTGACTAGCTGGCTGACTAGCTAACTGACTAGCTGGCTGACTAGCTGGCTGACTAGCTGACTGACTAGCTGGCTGACTAGCTGACTGACTAAGTGGCTGACTAGCTGACTGACTAGCTGGTTGACTAGCTGACTGACTAGCTGACTGACTAGCTGGCGACTGACTAGCTGACTGACTAGCTGACTGACTAGTTGGCTGACTAGCTGACTGACTAAGTGGCTGACTAGCTGACTGACTAGCTGACTGACTAGCTGACTGACTAGCTGGTTGACTAGCTGACTGACTAGCTGACTGACTAGCTGGTTGACTAGCTGGCTGACTAGCTGGTTGACTGGCTGACTGACTAGCTGACTGACTAGCTGACTGACTTGCTGACTGACTAGCTGGTTGACTGGCTGACTGACTAGCTGACTGACTAGCTGACTGACTAGCTGGCTGACTAGCTGACTGACTAGCTGACTGACTAGCTGGTTGACTAGCTGACGGACTAGCTGGCTGACTAGCTGGTTGACTGGCTGACTGACTAGCTGGCTGATTAGCTGACTGACTAGCTGACTGACTAGCTGACTGACTTGCTGACTGACTAGCTGGCTGGCTAGCTGACTGACTAGCTGGTTGACTAGCTGGCTGACTAGCTGACTGACTAGCTGGCTGGCTAGCTGACTGACTAGCTGGTTTACTAGCTGGCTGACTAGCTGGCTGACTAGCTGGCTGACTAGCTGGCTGACTTGCTGACTGACTAGCTGGCTGACTAGCTGGTTGACTAGCTGGTTGACTTGCTGACTGACTAGCTGACTGGCTAGCTGACTGACTAGCTGGCTGACTTGCTGACTGACTGGCTGACTGGCTAGCTGACTGACTAGCTGGCTGACTTGCTGACTGACTAGCTGGCTGACTAGCTGACTGACTAGCTGGTTGACTAGCTGGTTGACTGGCTGACTGACTAGCTGACTGCAAAAGGGTGGCTAAAGTGAGAGCTCTAACTACCTGTACATATTACCTCAATTACATCGACTAACCGGTACCCCCTGTATATAGCCTCAATACTAACCGGTACCCCCTGTATATAGCCTCAATACTAACCGGTACCCCCTGTATATAGCCTCAATACTAACCGGTACCCCCTGTATATAGCCTCAATACTAACCGGTGCCCCCTGTATATAGCCTCAATACTAACCGGTACCCCCTGTATATAGTATCAATACTAACTGGTACCCCCTGTATATAACCTCAATACTAACCGGTACCCCCTGTATATAGTATCAATACTAACTGGTACCCCCTGTATATAACCTCATTACTAACCGGTACCCCCTGTATATAGCCTCATTACTAACCGGTACCCCCTGTATATAACCTCATTACTAACCGGTACCCCCTGTATATAGCCTCATTACTAACCAGTGCCCCCTGTATATAGCCTCAATACTAACCAGTACCCCCTGTATATAGCCTCAATACTAACCAGTGCCCCCGCACATTGACTCTGTACCGGTACCCCCTGTATATAGCCTCATTACTAACCAGTGCCCCCTGTATATAGCCTCAATACTAACCAGTACCCCCTGTATATAGTCTCACTACTAACCAGTGCCCCCTGTATATAGCCTCAATACTAACCTGTACCCCCGCACATTGACTCTGTACCGGAACCCCCTGTATATAGCCTCCACATTGACTCTGTACCGGAACCCCCTGTATATAGTCTCCACATTGACTCTGTACCGGAACCCCCTGTATATAGCCTCCACATTGACTCTGTACCGGAACCCCCTGTATATAGTCTCCACATTGACTCTGTACCGGAACCCCCTGTATATAGTCTCCACATTGACTCTGTACCGTAATACCCTGTATATAGCCTCCACATTGACTCTGTACCGGTACCCCCTGTATATAGCCTCCACATTGACTCTGTACCGGAACACCCTGTATATAGCCTCCACATTGACTCTGTACCGGTACCCCCTGTATATAGCCTCCACATTGACTCTGTACCGGAACACCCTGTATATAGCCTCCACATTGACTCTGTACCGGTACCCCCTGTATATAGCCTCCACATTGACTCTGTACCGGAACACCCTGTATATAGCCTTGCTACTGTTATTTTATTGTTGCTCCTTATTAATTATTTTTTACATATATATTTTTTTTTTTCTTAAAACAGCATTGTTAGTTAAGGGCATTTAAGGGCAAGAAAAGCATTTCACTGTAACATGTGAAGGAAAAAGGAAACCGCACACTGCTCTTGATAGTCTCACTGATATTTAAGAAGCTTTACGAGAGGTCGATATGTATAAAGCTTATTAGAAATCAGTGATACGATCAAGAGCAGTGTGCGGGTTTCCTTTATTCCTTCATCTTGTTCAACTGTTAGTCAGGCACCTGCAAAAAAAGACTGCTCAGACGTGCGAGTGCCTTTTGAATTAGTGGATTACTGTAACATGTGACAAATAAAATGTCATTTGATTTTGAACACTCACAGTAACATTGGATGACACTTATCAGGACACACCGAACACAACAACCAACTGTTACAGCGTATGGCAACCAATTTACAGCATGGCAACCAATTTACAGCATGACAACCAATTTACAGTATGGCAACCAATTTACAGTATACAACCAATTTACAGTATGATAACCAATTTACAGTATGACAACCAACTGTTACACCATATGACAACCAATTTACAGTATGACAACCAATTTACAGTATGACAACCAACTGTTACACCATATGACAACCAATTTACAGTATGGCAACCAATTTACAGTATGACAACCAACTGTTACACCATATGACAACAAAATTACAGTATGGCAACCAATTCAGAGTATGACAAGCAATTACAGTATGACAACCAATTTACAGTATGACAACCAATTTACAGTATGACAACCAATTAACAGTATGCCAATAAACAATAACACCGTATGACAACCAACGTCTTCTGTACAACCAGTTCCTCAGCCAAAAAAAACATGGTAAAGTTGTTTCCAGAAATAATGATTAGGATGACAACGACTCTCTGCCTGTCTTTCAATGCTGCCAGGTGTATGCTATATTTACTTATTTAAAAAAAAAAATGTGTCTACCTCCATGCAGAACTATGTCAGAATCACTACTAAACCAGTGTAAATTACATCTGGAGCCTAGGGAAATGGGAGCAATTTACCCATTGAGTTGAGAGGAGTCTACTGAACGGAAGTGGATTCCTGAATTCAAGGATGCCGGTCAATTTCATTCTGTTTACTGTACCGTTATCATTTATGTCGGGGAAATCAAGGACATTCATCCCACTCAGTCAGGATTCATCATATGATAGTATGAAATGTAAAATTGCGTATGATTTCAATAATGGCTCAGGGAAGGTAGTCATGAATAGTAGGATTATTATCAACCATACTAATCCATTTGATTCACTATCAGGTAAGATGAATGATAGCAGCACGCTATAAACACATATCCTCCAAACATATCCAATGAACTATGTCATCCCCAAACTCATATCAGCGCGGCTCATATTTGAGGCTAAAATGATTATGAACAACCACAGACAGTTCACTGAACGGTTACGGTAAACATTGAAAAGCATGAACCTACGAATGAAAGAAGTAGCAGGCAACAGAGCTCCGGAAATCGATTAGTACAAAAAAAACAGGGACATCTGCAGCGCCACGATCTGTGTGGTTAACAACAATAACGGTATTTGTTTGTACACGGACATTTCTCGAGCGCACAATTTACGCTAACAAAACAGACTGTCGTGTTTACACAGAAGCAATAGTAAAATATAACTGCAAAGTGAATGTGTTCATTTCATCCAGCCTGAGTATGCTAACGAGGTTTGAGCTACCGTTCATTCGTTACTGATGCGCGAACAGCCCTGCTGTCGCGAGCTTGTCAACTTAATTCCTCTTCTATGAATAAGCACGAGGTGATGTGATGTTTCTTACCTTATTCGTATCCCTCACTCCTGAACAAGGGAATTGTTGGACGGCCGACAGCGGTGAGTGTTTCTGTATTTCAGACAACGTGTGACGCTGAGGGGTGCCGTCCTCTTATGAAGGATTTGTCCGTGGTCCTGGATTCCCAATCTCGAGCTGACTTTTCTCCTGCCTGGTGCTGAAGTGGACAGCGCACTAAACAGCAGCAAAGCAGTGCTGTAAAAACACAGCGCTCCTCGCCATCATACTGCACAGCAACCTCTACCGGACGGGAGGGAACGTTGCATCCATGAACAACGCAAAGGATGCTGTCTGATCAAACAAATAGTCAACAAAAGCCTGGAAGGGTGGTATTTGGCGTTAACGTTCGGAATGCGCCATCTGGCGTGGCCGTTTTGACCGCAAGCCCATGCTGATTGTTTAGAGTATTCAGGCATAATCAGATTCATATCGAATAATTAGTGTGCATGTAAAAATCCACTCTGTCCTTGGTCTGTAGGAAACATATGGCTATTTGCATTCAAGACATTATGTAAAGATAGTACAGACAAGTTAAATACACATAGATGAATATTTAATTCACAGTTATAGTAGCCTACGTGGATTGAGAAGCGACCCGTTCAGTTGGCTCTGCCTACATATAATCAGATTCATTTTATTGGGACAACAGAGCACAGAAATTGTCATTTAAAAAATGGTTTCAGTGCTATAAAAAACAATCCGTAAAAGTCCATTATCTGAAGTAGGACTATCAATGCTTGATTTGGGTCAAAGCTATCCGGACACCTTACCGGCACTTCTAATGTTTGGGAAATTGCTTGCCAGCTGCTCCCCTCAGCGTCAGACGTTGTCCGAAATACAGAAACACTCACCGCTGTCGACCGTCCAACAATTCCCTTATTCAGGAGGGATGCAAAGTTATTTATAACAGACTAGTTAACTTCTTATTTACATTGACGGCCTACCCAGGCCAAACCTGGACGACGCTGGGACAATTGTGCGCCGACTCAACAACACAGACTCAGGGGAATACCTGACTCAACAACACAGACCCGGGGGAATGCCTGACTCAACAACATAGACAGAATACCTGACTCAACAACACAGGCCCAGGGGAATACCTGACTCAACAACACAGGCCCAGGGGAATACCTGACTCAACAACACAGACTCAGGGGAATACCTGACTCAACAACACAGACCCGGGGGAATGCCTGACTCAACAACATAGACAAAATACCTGACTCAACAACATAGACAGAATACCTGACTCAACAACACAGGCCCAGGGGAATACCTGACTCAACAACACAGGCCCAGGGGAATACCTGACTCAACAACACAGGCCCAGGGGAATACCTGACTCAACAACATAGACAGAATACCTGACTCAACAACATAGACAGAATACCTGACTCAACAACACAGGCCCAGGGGAATACCTGACTCAACAACACAGGCCCAGGGGAATACCTGACTCAACAACACAGGCCCAGGGGAATACCTGACTCAACAACATAGACAGAATACCTGACTCAACAACATAGACAGAATACCTGACTCAACAACACAGACCCAGGGGAATACCTGACTCAACAACACAGACGCAGGGGAATACCTGACTCAACAACACAGACTCAGGGGAATACCTGACTCAACAACACAGACTCAGGGGAATACCTGACTCAACAACACAGGCCCAGGGGAATACCTGACTCAACAACACAGGCCCAGGGGAATACCTGACTCAACAACACAGGCCCAGGGGAATACCTGACTCAACAACATAGACAGAATACCTGACTCAACAACATAGACAGAATACCTGACTCAACAACACAGGCCCAGGGGAATACCTGACTCAACAACACAGGCCCAGGGGAATACCTGACTCAACAACACAAACCCAGGGGAATACCTGACTCAACAACACAGGCCCAGGGGAATACCTGACTCAACAACAGAGACTCAGGGGAATACCTGACTCAACAACAGAGACTCAGGGGAATACCTGACTCAACAACATAGACAGAATACCTGACTCAACAACACAGACCCAGGGGAATACCTGACTCAACAACACAGACTGAAGATGCATGTAATGCTTACCTGGCTACTGTGATACAGTACATGGTATTCATCTATTCTAGTAACTACTTGTTTACCTGGTGGTGTCGTTGGATACACACTGTGAT
>NC_143031.1:7882500-7987500 GCF_057628025.1 Oncorhynchus mykiss
TGAGCAAACTAGAATGCTATTTGGCCCTACACAGAGAGTACACAGTGGCAGAATACCTGACCACTGTGACTGACCCAAAATGAAGGAAAGCTTTGACTATGTACAGACTCAGTGAGCATAGCCTTGCTATTGAGAAAGGCCGCCGTAGGCAGACATGGCTCTCAAGAGAAGACAGGCTCTGTGCTCACTGCCCACAAAATGAGGTGGAAACTGAGCTGCACTTCCTAACCTCCTAGACAATGTATGACCATATTAGAGAGACATATTTCCCTCAGATTACACAGATCCACAAAGAATTCGAAAACAAATCCAATTTTGAAAAACTCCCATATCTACTGGGTGAAATTCCACAGTGTGCCATCACAGCAGCAAGATTTGTGACCCGTTGCCACGAGAAAAGGGCAACCAGTGAAGAACACACACCATTGTAAATACAACCCATATTTCTGCTTATTTATTTTATCTTGTGTCCTTTACCATTTGTACATTGTTAAAACACTGTATATATATAATATGACAGTTGTAATGTCTTTATTGTTTTGAAACTTCTGTATGTGTAATGTTTACTGTTAATTTTTATTGTTTATTTCACTTTATATATCCACTTTATATATTCTCTACCTCACTTGCTTTGGCAATGTTAACACATGTTTCCCATGATAATAAAGCCCTTGAATTGAATTGAATTGAGAGGTTGGGGGGAGAGAGAGAGATGGGTGTGTGCCTCTGTCTACATTTTCAGCCTCATTTATTCATTTGAAGTTCATTATTTGTAGGCCGGTGTCTTTCCTGCATTATTCTCACATGACCATAGGTTGGATAAATAGCAAGTGGAGTTTTCTGTTATTTTTGTCACTAAAGAATTTTCACTTTCATAAGGATTTACTTACATATCATAGACAGTGTATTGAGAGGGACTATACATAGCCTACATCACAAACTGTTGTGGCCATCGTTGGCCCAGGGCCAAGGCATCTGTAGACAGTTAGTTCCTTTAAGTATACTAGACTAGGTAGGTAGATAGGTTGTTTACCTGTCCACGGGTAAATACAGTGGACCATGTGGTGTGGTAGTTGCACAAATAGGTTCATTTGGATCACCTAAGAATGAGAGAGAATTTCTGTCAGTTGTAAGTGTACTGAAATAGATTGCCTAGGAATTGAATTTGATGTACAGTACAGATAACCTATGGGGAGAGTTAATGTTAACTAGTTAATGTTAACACTGTTGTGTCGGTCATTGGCTCCAGGGCAGGGCTTCTGGGTCATGGTGAACAGGGTGTCAGAGATGTCGGACAGGAAGCAGCCCAGGTCAAACATGTGGGCCTCCTCTGGCATGACTTCAGGCTCCTGGCACTTCAGACTGGACCATTTCTGCACCTCCGCTCTGCAGATCTGACCCTGGGGACAGACGGGACCTCAGGCTCCTGGCACTTCAGACTGGACCATTTCTGCACCTCCGCTCTGCAGATCTGACCCTGGGGACAGACGGGACCTCAGGCTCCTGGCACTTCAGACTGGACCATTTCTCCACCTCCGCTCTGCAGATCTGACCCTGGGGACAGACGGGAGGGGACGACATGAAGTCTATGTTCTAATACTCAAAAATGAATTCTTAGTTCCTCTCTTCCTTGAAAAATCACTGATCTAAACAAAAAATCTCCATCTCAATTCATCTTTCTGCAATTCCTCCCATACTGTTGTCCCTCCCTTCTTCTCAAAAACCTTTGAAGAAGGTCAGAGGGGAGGGACCTTGGACCTTCCCCTCCAATAGAGTTGGAGGCGGGGAGAGAAGATGCAAGGAATTGCGGAGAGATTAGTTGAGACAAGACACAACTCACAGCTGAAAAAAACAGATCCTCCCACTAGAGGGCAATAACAACAAGACAACATGATGTAAAGAGGAGAGAAAAAGAAGAAGAACGTCACATGAGAATATATAGTAAATCCACTAGAAAGTCACTGGCAGCTTGCCATGTGATTGTAACTGCTATACAAATATGAAACAATATGTAATTGTCCAATTCTCTAAATTCTAAGAAAATGTCAAATGTGAATAAGAAAACAGAAAAGGAATGTTCCACAGTCCTCATCTGGCCTCTAAATGTGCTCAACTCAAGATAAACACAACTTCACTTACCTCCCTCATCATGTTCAATAATGCCTCAATTCAGCTATTCAGACACAATATTTGGAAACGCAAAGGTTTTCCTTCCTCAAATCCACTCAAGCTCATCCAATAATCTTCATATTTACGATCACTCACACAGCTTATGTAGATCCAGATCCAGTCTCTAACTTTTATTTTTAAGGTTAGGGTTAAGCATAAGTTTAGCAGTGTAGTTAAACCATGACATTTGGGGAACAGTCTTGCTCAAGGGTAGAACGACAGATTTTTTACCTTGTCAGGTCAGGGATTCATTCCAGCAACTTTTAGGTTACTGGCCCAACGCTCTAACCACTCTAACCCAACGCTCTAACCACTCTAACCCAACGCTCTAACCACTCTAACCCAACGCTCTAACCACTCTAACCCAACGCTCTAACCACTCTAACCCAACGCTCTAACCACTCTAACCCAACGCTCTAACCACTCTAACCCAACGCTCTAACCACTCTAACCCAACGCTCTAACCACTCTAACCCAACGCTCTAACCACTCTAGCCCAACGCTCTAACCACTCTAGCCCAACGCTCTAACCACTCTAGCCCAACGCTCTAACCACTCTAGCCCAACGCTCTAACCACTCTAGCCCAACGCTCTAACCACTCTAACCCAACGCTCTAACCACTCTAACCCAACGCTCTAACCACTCTAACCCAACGCTCTAACCACTCTAACCCAACGCTCTAACCACTCTAACCCAACGCTCTAACCACTCTAACCCAACGCTCTAACCACTCTAACCCAACGCTCTAACCACTCTAACCCAACGCTCTAACCACTCTAACCCAACGCTCTAACCACTCTAACCCAACGCTCTAACCACTCTAACCCAACGCTCTAACCACTCTAACCCAACGCTCTAACCACTCTAACCCAACGCTCTAACCACTCTAGCCCAACGCTCTAACCACTCTAGCCCAACGCTCTAACCACTCTAGCCCAACGCTCTAACCACTCTAGCCCAACGCTCTAACCACTCTAACCCAACGCTCTAACCACTCTAACCCAACGCTCTAACCACTCTAACCCAACGCTCTAACCACTCTAACCCAACGCTCTAACCACTCTAACCCAACGCTCTAACCACTCTAACCCAACGCTCTAACCACTCTAACCCAACGCTCTAACCACTCTAACCCAACGCTCTAACCACTCTAACCCAACGCTCTAACCACTCTAACCCAACGCTCTAACCACTCTAACCCAACGCTCTAACCACTCTAACCCAACGCTCTAACCACTCTAGCCCAACGCTCTAACCACTCTAACCCAACGCTCTAACCACTCTAACCCAACGCTCTAACCACTCTAACCCAACGCTCTAACCACTCTAACCCAACGCTCTAACCACTCTAACCCAACGCTCTAACCACTCTAGCCCAACGCTCTAACCACTCTAGCCCAACGCTCTAACCACTCTAACCCAACGCTCTAACCACTCTAACCCAACGCTGCTTTAAAAAATGATGTTCAGTAGCTACATTGATTTATGTTATATTTAACCTCAATTTAACTAGACAAGTCAGTTAAGAACAAATTATTACTTACAATGATGGCTCACCCCGGGCAAAGCCTAACCCGGACAGCGCTGGGCCAATTGTGCGCCGATTGGGACTCCCAATCACATACAGTGCCTTTGTAAATGATTCAGACACCTTTACTTGTTCTACATTTTGTTGTGTTACAGCCTTATTCTGAAATGGATTACATTATTTTTTCCCTCATCAATCTACACACAATACCCCATAATGACATCACAATACCCCATAATGACATCACAACACCCCATAATGACATCACAACACCCCATAATGACATCACAACACCGCATATTGGCATCACAACACCGCATAATGACATCACAATACCCCATAATGGCATCACAACACCGCATAATGACATCACAATACCCCATAATGACATCACAACACCCCATAATGACATCACAACACCCCATAATGGCATCACAACACCGCATAATGACATCACAATACCCCATAATGACATCACAATACCCCATAATGGCATCACAACACCGCATAATGACATCACAATACCCCATAATGACATCACAACACCCCATAATGACATCACAATACCCCATAATGGCATCACAACACCCCATAATGACATCACAATACCCCATAATGGCATCACAACACCGCATAATGACATCACAATACCCCATAATGACATCACAACACCGCATAATGACATCACAATACCCCATAATGACATCACAATACCCCATAATGACATCACAATACCCCATAATGACATCACAATACCCCATAATGGCATCACAACACCGCATAATGACATCACAATACCCCATAATGACAAAGCAAAACACCCTTTGCTATGAGATTCAAAACTGAGCTCAGGTGCATCCTGTTTCCATTGATCATCCTTGAGATGTTTCTACAACTTGATTGGAGTCCACCTGTGGTAAATTCAATTGATTGCAATTGGCATGCCGACTGCAAGATTGTCCTCCAGAGATGTTGTCCAACGGGCCTTGCAATCGCAGACCGCATGTGGGCGAGCGGTTTTCTGATGTTGACATTGTAAAAAGAGTGCCCCCGTGGTAGGCAGGAATAAACTACAGACAATGAACACAATTGCATTTTATCGATGGCAATTTGAATGTACAGAGATACCGTGACAAGATCCTGAGGCCCATTGTCGTGTCAATCATCCGTTACCATCACCTCATGTTTCAGCATGATAATGCACGGCCCCATATTGCAAGGATCTGTATCCTGGAAGCTGTAAATGTCCCAGTTCTTCCATGACCTGCATACTCACCAGATATGTCACCCATTGAGCATGTTTGGGATGCTCTGGATCGACAGCGTGTTCCAGTTCCCACCAATATCCAGCAACTTCACACAGCCATTGAAGAGGAGTGGGACAACATTCCAGAGGCCAACAATCAACAGCAAAGGAGATTTGTCACACTGCATTTATTTTATTTTACTAGGCAAATTATTTTCAATGACGGCCTAGGAACAGTGGGTTAACTGCCTGTTCAGGGGCAGAAGGACAGATTTGTACCTTGTCAGCTCGGGGGATTTGAACTTGCAACCTTCCGGTTACTAGTCCAAAGCTCTAACCACTAGACTACGCTGCCTCATTTGCATGATCACACCAGATACTGACTGATTTTCTGATCCACGCACCTACTTTTTTAAGGTATCTGTGACCAACAGATGCATATCTGTATTCCCAGTCATGTGAAATCCATGTTATTGTGGCCTAATGAATTTATTTCCATTGACTGATTTCCTTATATGAACTGTAACTCAGTAAAATCTTTGAAATTGTTGCATGTTACATTTATATTTTTTCAGTATACATACACATACACACACTGAAGATATTGTTCAGGCATTCAAATACTATTTTGTCAAACATGCTTGTCTCATTCATCTTTTCAAGATTTTTGTGGACCTCCCTCTGTGAGTCAGTCCATGACAGAACAGTTGTTTTCTCAATGGAAGGTGTACTAAAATGTTGGACACTATACTGTACTGTTTTACAGTACTACTCTATACTATACTGTATTACAGTACTACTCTATACTGTATTACAGTACTACTCTATACTATACTGTATTACAGTACTACTCTATACTGTATTACAGTACTACTCTATACTGCATTACAGTACTACTCTATACTGTATTACAGTACTTTTTATAATCACATTTTGTGCAATTCTACTACACTTTATATGGCTGGAAACATTAGCAGAATCTTTTTTTAATACGACAACAATTACAGGATAGCCTAATCTGCTGACACTGAGCCACATAATAGGTCTACAAAAGAGGGGGGGGGGGGGGACAAATACAATTTAACGTCCATCTAACCTGGAGGAGGAAATTATTGTCCCCAAAACAAACAGAAGCGTCACTGACCCAATGATAAAGACTGAATATGTACCGGCTCACCGGGTATTTGGCCGATGTCCTCCTCTGGTGCCAATAAGACATGCTACATACAGTTCGCTCATTTACGTTGAGCATTTTGATATCTAAAAGACAGATTGGAGTATTTTCATTGTCTTCTCTTTACAGCAATATCCATTTGCTTTCCAAATGTTTTTTTTTTTCTGTTGTTGTATTTTTAAATATTGTGATATGCCTGTCTGGGTCTCTGTGCTTTTTACTGACAGTCGCAACTCAACAATCATCTATTTGGTATTTTGCCGTGCGAGCTGCTCAAATTGTGAGCTCTTCTGACTGTAGGCTACGCGATTTAAAACAATTCAACATTATTATTTTTAAACGCCAATTATCCTCTTTGGCCAAATAATGCTTTCTGGTGCATTAGCCTGTTTTAATTATTTTATTTATGCAAGTATAATTTTGGTAATTCAATTTACTTTAGGGAAAGCTCATAGCTGTCCCATTGTCCTATGGACGCGCTGCCTATGCCTAGAAGTGAGAGCAGACTGAATAAAGACTGCTATCGATTCTAGAAAAGTACATATTCCACCACTTCTCCTACAGCGTCCATGTGAAGTACCTAATGTACATTTTGTCTTTTGGTGAAAAAAAGTAGATGCATGTCTACATACACTGTGACGCCAATAACGTGCAAATAGAAAACACATATTTATCTCTGCATAGAATTGACATTTTTTGAACGATCAACGATTAATCATTGGGAATAATGAAAATAAAAAATGTAAACATAGTTTCAATGTATTAAGAGAGTTGCTAATATTTTTTTGCCAAACAGGTTGTTAATTGATATCAGAGAGGAAGAGTTGCGTGTAGGCAGTGAACCACTCGACTGACTACATATCCCAGGCTTAGTAACAACTTCCGGGCCACGAGGGTTGTCAGAAAGCTTAAAACTCGACCAAAATGCTGCAAAAGCAGAACGGTTTGGTTTGTTGTTGTGAACTTGTAGCTAGTTAGATTTTTTTTAAATTATTCACTAACGATACATCATCAACGCTATTGATATCATGGATGCGTTACACAGACATCGTTCTCTTCACAAGGGGACGACTCCACCATGGAAGGAAACCTACAGGAAGGTAATGTTAGTTATGGAATCTATCAATATCTGCACGGTGGTTTGCGAACAAGGTAACCACGGCTAGTTGATAGACTCGAGGCCAAACATTAGGCTTAGTCTTTATCTGAATCTAGTTGAAACCAGAATTGGAATAACGCTCAATATTTGAAGACTTGCGTGGCTCACCGAGTTAATGTCAAAGCTTTAGTTCATGAAGTGTAACTTGTTTTGATGGTTAACTTTAGTTGTTTTGTTTGTTCCTCAGCGTTGCGTGGACAGGTTGAAGAACAGCCGATCCAGGTTACTGGAGAAGTACCGTCAGATGGGAGATGGTCAACACTGCAGCGCCAAGGGCTCTGTTTTCGTCCAGGAGGTGATGGAGGAAGAGTGGAACGCGCTTCAGTCAGCCAACAGAGGGCTGCCCTCCCTGTGGCGTAACGACGGACTGGAAGAGGTGAGGGTTTGTCAGTTGCATACTAATGACTGTGCACGAGAGGTGATCGTGTAGCTAACATGACACATGCATACAACTAATCTACAGCTAATTTTACATGAGTTATGTAGCAATGGCATTACATGAAGGTTATTCATTTTTTTTTTTGTTGGGGGGGGGGGTTAAATAAGGCAGATACTAGATAGCTACTTAGCGCCTACCTCATGTCTTCTCTACAGATGTACAGCGTCATGAAGGAGTATGATGAACTGGCAGTGTTTGAAGAAATCCAACAGGAACTTATGTCACAAGGTAGTTTAATTCCCAAGTGAATCTTGCCTGACTATATTAGTACACAACACACACACACTCGCCCACAGCTACACACAGACAGGAACACAGGATGAAACCCCCGGGCATAGATGGTTCTCTCTGAATGTTCATGCTACTTGTTCTCTCTCCAGAGCTCTCCATCATTGAGGAATATGAGAAGAGCATGCGGTTTGAGGAGCAGTATTTGAATTCAGTTGTGGAAGGGCTGGAAGGGGAAAGGCAAATCATTTGTCCCGTATGTCATTCGTAAGTCTCTCCGAGATGTGACTTGATATGCTATTGCACCTGCTCTGTGTCATAGTTAAGACTCTTAAAAACCACGGACTGTGTGACTATCTACATTTCAGGCACAACCTGACTGTGAACAGCCATTGTACCTCCTGTCCCTGTGGGCTTTACATCAACACACGGGTTTGTATGAGCTCGTATACAATTCAAATATGCCCTTTTTGTTGTTGGATTATCAGTTGTGCTTCCCACTCTGTTCCTCATGATCACGTTAAGGCACTTTCTAGTTAATGTCAAATCAGCCAACGGCATAGTACGTCTCATCAGTGTCTGTTCATCTCGTCTCCAGCAAAGCAACGTGACCCTAGAGTCTCTGCAGTGTTTGTTGGAGAGGAGGGTAACGGAACACATGGAGGATTGTCTTCAGAACCCGGTCTTCTCCATGGCCCCCAATGCAGATAGCTCCCCTAACCTCATGATGAGCTGCAAGGTGACTGACTGGCTTGAATACATGCTTGTGTCCCAAATGGCAATCTGTTCCCTACATAGTGTACCCCATGGGCCCTGGTTAAAAGTAGTGTACTATAAAGGGAGCAGTGCCACTTGGGACGCAATTGTCTTTTCTCATACTTACAATCCTCTTCTGTTTGGGAAGTCAGGCCATAATGTTCCACTTATCACTACTGCGCTCCCTACATGTAGTGCCTTGTGTTAAACATTCCTCTGATGAAATCATATTTTGATTAAGGGGGTCCTGCACAATTTTGCATGGGTTTATATAGTTTAATTTTAGGTGTCGAAGCAATTACCCTTGAATAGTTCTATGATATTGTTGAATGATCACTGACTGGATCTTGTTTCTGGTTTCAGGCTTGTGATTACCTGTCCATAGTTCTGTGAATCACCCGTCCTACCGGGAAAGAGGCTGATTTTTAACCATCCTGTGTCCGTGGGAGGATTTTTGTTCTGAAATAAAGACTATATTTGTACAGTAAGATTGGGCCGTTTTAAGTTTTGACTGGTATTCAGAGTATGTCTTAAAGACTTGCTATACAAGGGCACAATCGTGTGCCAAAAGTAGTCATGGCAGTACACTGGGGCTGGCTAATGAGATGCCATAGCTCTGATTTATAACAGCTGATGTTGTCAATGTTTTCCTGTGGTCTTTCTGGAGGCCTTCCTACCTGAAAAGGTACAGACTGCTACAACCAGCTCAATGCCTTAAACAAGTCTTTTTGATATGATCACTGGCTTAATTTCTCTTCTGTACTTCTGTCCTCATGTCCACAACTAATTGCTATGTCGGCAATAAAATCATGCTTAAAACCACTCGTGTCATTAATGTCTCACCACAGGTTAGTGTCGTCAACATCATGGAGCAAGATCGATACTAGCGGCCTTTTATATTAACATCAGTTACAGTAAGGTGCAGCAAAGTGATTCAATATGAAATTAAAAGCTGCAGAAACATCAAATGCAACAATTCTTGTACCTATACCCTCCCCCACTCCACAAAATTAGATTGGGAAACCAATGGAAAATATTTAGAGGGGGATGGTGTCTAAGCCACATGTTTAAATTTCAGTTAATTTTGTTCCATCTACATACACATTAATTGCATTTGATAAAGCCACTAAGGTCTTCCAGGAACTTGACGTATTCCTGATGCTCCATGGCAGTGCTCAGCTCGATCAGTTCATCAGCAAACGTGTTGTCAACCCCCCGGTCAGCCAGGAAGTCCATCAGGTGGTCATACAGAGCCTAGAGAGAGACAGGCCAGTTTGAAGCACCTAAATCAGGGACACCTATAAGCCAGGCCAACTTCAAGTAGAGCAGCCTTCCTGAAAATGTCCTTATTGTAGGCGGTAAAGTCATCGTAGATGAATAATAGCCTGGGTACCAGTCTTTCTGCCCTCCTGGGAACACCACAAACAGATCAGGGAACAATGATATTTAGACATGCTGAGAGAAAGACCATGAGCATCAGCTCTTACCCAATCCAGAGACTCTGTGTTGAGTGTGTAGGACGTCTCCTTCCACTCTCCATCTCCCTCGGGCTGGAAACTGACCTCCCGTATGGAAAAGATGTCGCTCTCCTCTTCCCCTTCACCATGGCTTACCTGAGAAATCAATTTAACCCAACATTGTTAGATGTATTGCTTATTAACAAATCAAAGTGTTCTTCCCAATGTTGATAAAGATGTCTTCAATTAAAATGTTTCTGGACCAATATAGCCCATGATGATTCACTTGTATGATATCTTACCTCATCTTCAGGATAATGGCAGTCAAACACCAAGGAATGTTTTGCTGCTGGTTTCGTCACCTCGACAACAAAGTTCGGTGTGGACACAATATCAGGCTGTTAGGAGACACAAGGTTCAAAGCCTTAGCGTTGTAACAGCTGGCTGGTGTTGTAATAACATATTAAAACATGTAATGACGCATTCACTGACTGTTGTTAAACACACTGATAACCCATGAATATACACTGCTCAAAACCCTTTGGGATGGGCTACAAAGAACTCTGTCAAGAACCAATGGGATACTGACAACAGGCTGGAGAGGACTGTCTATCACCTACGAACAACCAACCAGGAGCCAGGACTACTAGAATCTACCTACGTCATTTCAATGTATAAATGTACTGCCCAAATATGTGGCACGCCCTCTTTTTCCGAAAACTCCCTAAGGGTTGGACGATAAGAGCCGTGCTGCACGTTTGCCAGATATTACTATGCTTGATTAAAAGGCCTCGAATATACCGTATCCGCCTTGTCCAGAGTCTCATCTTGGTCTTCTCCAATAAATAATCATTGACACTGGTATGGACATATTCATACAGAAATAAATGTAACTATGTTGCCCGATAACTATATATACACACACACACACACACACACAACCAAAAATAGCAAAAATGAAAACGTCCTCACTGTCAACTTTGTATATTTTCAGCAAACTTATGAATATAAGATTCAACAACAAACTGAACAAGTTCCACAGACATGTGACTAACAGAAATTGAATAATGTGTGAGATGATTGTGGACTTCAGGAAACAGTAGAGGGAGCACACTAACATTGAGTGGCTGCTGCCAACACACCGACTCAACTCCAGCCACTTTAATAATGGGAATTGATGTAAAATATATCACTAGCCACTTTAAACTATGCTACTTAATATAATGTTTACATACCCTACATTACCCATCTCATATGTATATGTATATACTGTACCCTATATAATCTACTGCATCTTTATGTAATACATGTATCACTAGCCACTTTAACTGTGCCACTTTGTTTACATACTCATCTCATATGTACATACTGTACCCGATACCATCTACTGTATCTTGCCTATGCCGTTCTGTACCATCACTCATTCAGATATCTTTATGTACATATTCTTTATCCCTTTACACTTGTGTGTATAAGGTAGTAGTTTTGGAATTGTTAGGTTAGATTACTCGTTGGTTATTACTGCGTTGTCGGAACTAGAAGCACAAGCATTTCGCTACACTCGCATTAACATCTGCTAACCATGTGTATGTGACAAATAAAATTTGATTTGACCTGCAAGTTCCCGGACATTTCTGGGGAGAATGGCCCTAGCCCCTCACACTCCGATCCAACAGGTCCCAGACGTGCTCAATGGGATTGAGATCCGGGCTCTTCACTGGCCATGGCAGAACACTGACATTCCTGTCTTGCAGGAAATCACGCAAAGAACGAGCAGTATGGCTGGTGGCATTGTCATGCTGGAGGGTCATGTCAGGATGAGCCTGCAGGAAGGGTACCACATGAGGGAGGAGGATGTCTTCCCTGAAACACACAGCATTGAGATTGCCTGCAATGACAACAAGTTCAGTGCGATGAGGCTGTGACACACCGCCCCAGACCATGACGGACCCTCCTCCTCCAAATCGATCCTGCTCCAGAGTACAGGCCTCGGTGTAACGCTCAATCCTTTGACCATAATCGCGAATCCGACCATCACCCCTGGTGAGAGAAAACCGCGACTCGTCAGCGAAGAGCACTTTTTGACAGTCCTGTCTGGTCCAGCGACGGTGGGTTTGTCCCCATAGGCAACGTTGTTGCCGGTGAGGACCTGCCTTACAACAGGCCTACAAGCCCACAGTCTAGCCTCTCTCAACCTATTGCAGACAGTCTGAGCACTGATGGAGGGATTGTGCATTCCTGGTGTAACTCGGGCAGTTGTTGCCATCATGTACCTGTCCCGCAGGTGTGATGTTCGGATATACCGATCCTGTGCTGGTGTTGTTACACGTGGTGTGCCACTGCTTGGACGATCAGCTGTCTGTCCTGTCTCCCTGTCTTAGGCATCTCACAGTACGGACATCGCAATTTATTGCCCTGGCCACATCTGCAGTCCTCATGCCTCCTTGCAGCATGTCCAAGGCACGCAGATGAGCAGGGACCCCAGGCATTGTTCCAGAGTCAGTAGAAAGGCCTCTTTAGTGTCCTAAGTTTTCATAGTTTTAACCTTAATTGTCTACCGTCTTTTTGCCTTTATTTAACTAGTCAAGTCAGTTAAGAACAAATTCTTATTTTCAATGACGGCCTAGGAACAGTGGGTTAACTGCCTTGTTCAGGGGCAGAACGACAGATGTCATCTGTCATTCTCATTGACTACAAGTCTAAGAAGCGGTAGATCTGTTCTAAGTGAGCTATAGATTCTGTTCTAAGTCCACTATTTCTATGCTTCCCGTTCTTATGTTTAGTTCTTAGTCTTTTACTTTCCGTTTCCAACGTCAAAGAGCTGAAAATACAGTATTTTGGGTGATTGAAAACACATTTCACAGTGGCGTAGATGGTACAATGATTCTCTACACTATGAATTGCTTGTTTTGTCACAAACTGAAATTAGACTAACTATTTGAATTTCAGCCACCAGGAAATGGCGGGAGCGATTTCTGCACATTGCATCTTTATTAAATTGGCGACCGCCAGTATGCCCTCCCAACTATCATATCTCATGTAGGCCATGAATGACAGGATGCAATAATTGACTAATATTTGCCATCTCGTAATAGTTCTCATGTGCCAACGTATCGCCATGTTCAGTGCCACGGTGAAACTTATACTCCTGTAGATCTGTAATAATTAGTCGGCCAACTCAGGTAGCAAAGTGGCGCCACGAACTCAATATTAAGAGGTGAGAAATACATGATAAACTCACACAAAGCTATGACTCTTATGGTATCAGTTCCAAGACGATGTTTATCCACCAAATGGTTGTCTTATGCAGTAGGGTTCTTCCACCTCTCTCTTCATTCCCTTCCAATAGAGTAGGGTTCTTCCACCTCTCTCTTCATTCCCTTCCAATAGAGTAGGGTTCTTCCACCTCTCTCTTCATTCTGATTGAACTGAGAGGAGTCTTTGAAGCTTGGGCTGACAACTGTTTAAGAGATGGCTTGGTGGTGAAAACCAAACAACCACATTCCATTCTATGATTGGTGGCGCATGTGAGATCTATGTCTCCGGGTCTGATTGGCCCGGCATTGTGTGTGTGTGACTCAAGAGAGATAGTATCCTGAAGGAATAGAACAAACATTTCATTGCACCTGGGAAAGAACACCAGAGGCAGATGACCACACGAGGAACCCAAAGTGGCTTCTTCTGGTGCCCCCCCAATCTATTCTTGGTATCAGCTAAGTTTTGGTTGATCGGTCCAGCTCTGGGCTTTACCTCACTTTCTGCCGGCTTCTGTCCTTGCACTTGTTCAGCCTCCTCTTCAAAGTTAGGGGAAACACTGTTGTTGATGTTGAATGTGACCGTCACTCTGCAAGGAAGGGAAAGGGACAATGATTCCCATGAAGAATACATTTCAAATGATGTGAATCGTGACAGGGTTAATTTTGTGCAGGTGTGCATTTATTCATAGGACATCCACCTGTATTCATAGTCAAAATAAAATGTCTACGGTGACTGCCGGGACGGCAGGGAGACTAGTGGTTAGAGTGTAGAGGAGGTAGGTAGCCTAGTGGTTAGAGTGTAGAGGAGGTAGGTAGCCTAGTGGTTAGAGTTTAGGGGCGGCAGGGTAGCCTAGTGGTTAGAGTGTAGAGGAGGTAGGTAGCCTAGTGGTTAGAGCGTTGGGGTGGCAGGTAGCCTAGTGGTTAGAGTGTAGGGGCGGTAGGTAGCCTAGTGGTTAGAGTGTAGAGGAGGTAGGTAGCCTAGTGGTTAGAGCGTTGGGGTGGCAGGTAGCCTAGTGGTTAGAGTGTAGGGGCGGTAGGTAGCCTAGTGGTTAGAGTGTAGGGAGGGGGTAGGTAGCCTAGTGGTTAGAGTGTAGGGGCGGCAGGTAGCCTAGTGGTTAGAGTGTAGGGGTGGCAGGTAGCCTAGTGGTTAGAGTGTAGGGGCGGCAGGTAGCCTAGTGGTTAGAGTGTAGGGGCGGTAGGTAGCCTAGTGGTTAGAGTGTTGGACTAGTAACCAGCAGCTGGCCTAGTGGTTAGAGTGTAGGGGGGGCAGGTAGTCTAGTGGTTAGAGTGTAGAGGAGGTAGGTAGCCTAGTGGTTAGAGTGTAGAGGTGGCAGGGTAGCCTAGTGGTTAGAGTGTAGAGGAGGTAGGTAGCCTAGTGGTTAGAGTGTAGGAGAGGTAGGTAGTCTAGTGGTTAGAGTGTAGAGGAGGTAGGTAGCCTAGTGGTTAGAGTGTAGAGGAGGTAGGTAGCCTAGTGGTTAGAGTGTAGGGGAGGTAGGTAGTCTAGTGGTTAGAGTGTAGAGGAGGTAGGTAGCCTAGTGGTTAGAGTGTAGAGGAGGTAGGTAGCCTAGTGGTTAGAGTGTAGAGGTGGCAGGGTAGCCTAGTGGTTAGAGTGTAGAGGAGGTAGGTAGCCTAGTGGTTAGAGTGTAGGGGAGGTAGGTAGTCTAGTGGTTAGAGTGTTGGACTAGTAACCAGCAGGTAGCCTAGTGGTTAGAGTGTAGGGGCGGCAGGGTAGTCTAGTGGTTAGAGTGTTGGACTAGTAACCAGCAGGTAGCCTAGTGGTTAGAGTGTTGGACTAGTAACCAGCAGGTAGCCTAGTGGTTAGAGTGTTGGACTAGTAACCAGCAGGTAGTCTAGTGGTTAGAGTGTAGAGGAGGTAGGTAGTCTAGTGGTTAGAGTGTTGGACTAGTAACCAGCAGGTAGCCTAGTGGTTAGAGTGTTGGACTAGTAACCAGCAGGTAGCCTAGTGGTTAGAGTGTTGGACTAGTAACCAGCAGGTAGCCTAGTGGTTAGAGTGTTGGACTAGTAACCAGCAGGTAGCCTAGTGGTTAGAGTGTTGGACTAGTAACCAGCAGGTAGCCTAGTGGTTAGAGTGTTGGACTAGTAACCAGCAGGTAGCCTAGTGGTTAGAGTGTAGAGGAGGTAGGTAGTCTAGTGGTTAGAGTGTTGGACTAGTAACCAGCAGGTAGCCTAGTGGTTAGAGTGTTGGACTAGTAACCAGCAGGTAGCCTAGTGGTTAGAGTGTTGGACTAGTAACCAGCAGGTAGCCTAGTGGTTAGAGTGTTGGACTAGTAACCAGCAGGTAGCCTAGTGGTTAGAGTGTTGGACTAGTAACCAGCAGGTAGCCTAGTGGTTAGAGTGTAGGGGCGGCAGGGTAGTCTAGTGGTTAGAGTGTTGGACTAGTAACCAGCAGGTAGCCTAGTGGTTAGAGTGTTGGACTAGTAACCAGCAGGTAGCCTAGTGGTAGGAGTGTAGGGGCGGCAGGGTAGTCTAGTGGTTAGTGTAGGGGCGGCAGGGTAGCCTAGTGGTTAGAGTGTAGAGGAGGTAGGTAGCCTAGTGGTTAGAGTGTAGAGGAGGTAGGTAGCCTAGTGGTTAGAGTGTAGAGGAGGTAGGTAGTCTAGTGGTTAGAGTGTTGGACTAGTAACCAGCAGGTAGCCTAGTGGTTAGAGTGTAGAGGAGGTAGGTAGTCTAGTGGTTAGAGTGTAGGGGCGGCAGGGTAGTCTAGTGGTTAGAGTGTAGAGGAGGCAGGTAGTCTAGTGGTTAGAGTGTAGGGGCGGTAGGTAGCCTAGTGATTAGAGTGTAGGGGCGGCAGGTAGCCTAGTGGTTAGAGTGTAGGGGCGGCAGGTAGCCTAGTGGTTAGAGTGTAGGGGCGGCAGGTAGCCTAGTGGTTAGAGTGTAGGGGTGGCAGGTAGCCTAGTGGTTAGAGTGTAGGGGCGGTAGGTAGCCTAGTGGTTAGAGTGTAGGGGCGGCAGGTAGCCTAGTGGTTAGAGTGTAGGGGCGGTAGGTAGCCTAGTGGTTAGAGTGTAGGGGTGGTAGGTAGCCTAGTGGTTAGAGTGTAGAGGAGGTAGGTAGCCTAGTGGTTAGAGTGTAGAGGAGGCAGATAGCCTAGTGGTTAGAGTGTAGGGGTGGTAGGAAGCCTAGTGGTTAGAGTGTAGGGGTGGCAGGTAGCCTAGTGGTTAGAGCGTTGGGGTGGCAGGTAGCCTAGTGGTTAGAGTGTAGGGGCGGCAGGTAGCCTAGTGGTTAGAGTGTAGGGGTGGTAGGTAGCCTAGTGGTTAGAGTGTAGGGGCGGCAGGTAGCCTAGTGGTTAGAGTGTAGGGGCGGCAGGTAGCCTAGAGGTTAGAGTGTAGGGGCGGCAGGTAGCCTAGTGGTTAGAGTGTAGGGGCGGCAGGTAGCCTAGTGGTTAGAGTGTAGGGGGGGCAGGTAGCCTAGTGGTTAGAGTGTAGGGGGGGCAGGTAGCCTAGTGGTTAGAGTGTTGGACCAGTAACCGAAAGGTTGCAAGATCAAGGTAAAAATATGTCATTCTGCCCCTGAACAAGGCAGTTAACCCACCGTTCCTAGGCCGCCACTGTAAATAAGAATCTGTTCTTAACCGACTTGCCTAGTTAAATGAAGGTAAAAAAAAAAATTGGCCATTTACGCAGGATGGGGGAGGTGTGCCTATGTATTGTAATATTAACATAACGTTATTTTCTCGCCATGCTCATTACTTTTCTCCAGAGAGCTTCCTGATGAGTTTGGCTTCTGTGCCGTTCTGCTCTAGCTCCCACCCTCCAGACATCTTGGGAAGAGTCTTGCTTTTCTGAATTTTCTTCTCTTCTTTCGTTTCATCAGACAGGAAATCTCCAAAGGCTTTGTCTCCTGAAACAAAGCGGTTAATAAGATAATATTAAACAAAAACAACAAAAAACAGAAGTCATTATTAAACTACACGTTAGTCCCATAGACTGTCCCCACCCATGGTTCCATTTCCAAGGTCACATGCGCATTGCTCGACACAGGTCCAGACGGAGATGCCATCAAGGATGTCAAGCCAGCTAACATCACACTCAATAGTTGGTTTCATCATCAGCTTCGCATTCGGCACTGCTCTAAAACACGCTGTCCTGCTTGATAAACCCACGAGTTAACTTTTGACTAGATACTATAGACATGATGGTTCCATACATTGGGGGACACGCATTGGTGACATATCTTGCCCCTCCAGTCAGATAGTTACATGAGAACATATGTTACAAAAGTTGTCGAAGCTGGTCGCAGCTATTCCTCCGTTGTTTTACACACAATTAACTAGCTAGCTAGTTCAACAAGACCAAGCAAGTGGAGGGGGGTAATTTAGCTAGCTGACGTTAACATAGCTAGTACTCACACTACAGTAACTAGCTAGCTACCCAATTTAGCGATCATTACCTTCCGTATGTAGCGACACACATTCACAGGATACAGGACTCGGTCCTTTTGAACCCAAGAGTTTCGGTCGGTACCCCGATGCTGCACCATTATTGCTCATCACCCAGAGAGACCGGGTGAACGGCCGGATTGTTCCCGAGTTTGGAGAGCATAACGCCGATCTGGCAAGAGGATGGAGAGCACCAGTCGAGGACATTGTGGATGTAGAAATTCGGACTGCGGTAGTCACCGCTCGGGAAAGCATCTTTAGCATGATTATAGGTTGGTCAATTTGACTAGTAAATAAATGAAAAAAAATACAATGGTTTGATAAGCCCCAAGTTCCAGTTACCAGCTACTGTAATGCGAGTACTAGTTATGCCTGGAAACACACGTGTGGAAGGACACCGTGACCTCCTCAAACTTTGAACCGGAAGTGATCACACGGTCTAAACCAATGACTAGACCAGACACGTTTTGGGGTAAAATAACTATTAAGAGTCAATAGATACATGTAATGAAATATTTCTAATACATCCAACAACCGTGTGTTGTGATAACTCGCTGCAGAATGCAAACAAAGCGGTTCTTATTGGTCTACGGTGTAGAGCGCCCCCCTGCGTTCAAACGAATGACGAGCACAAGACAACGCGCGCTCATACTGTACGTTCACGTTGGCGCTTCACTATACAGTTGAAAACCATTAACATGATTGCAAATCAAACAAATTCAATTGATGAGGCAAAGTTGTTTTATTTATTAGAAAAACACGAGTGGATATAATAACCAGCATATATAATATAAAGTCACCCTGTCATAATCCGCCCCTATAATCGTTTTGACTTTCAACACACTCAGGTCAGGTTGTTTATCATCCAATATAACACGAATATTTCAGTCAAAAATGACGTTTCAATCAAACATATGACCATTGGTTATCCAGTAAACCTATCCCACTCATTTAAACAATCATTCTTGTTTTGGGACATTCTTGATCTGTTTTATAAATATTCCCCATAGGAAATATTTTAGGAATCACATGTTAAGATGCTCTTCAAGATCTAAATGTGGCATTCATTTAGTTTAAAGACAATATTATTTCCGTATTTATTTATTTTTTCAATAGAAAGATAGATGGGTGAAGAATGCCATGTCAGCACAACAGACACCCTGTTCAAATCCCGCCGCCCCAGCTTCAAATCCTCCGGTTGCTCTGAACAATACAAAAAGAGAAGAGCGAATAGATACAATCCATTTCATACCAATTCGAGACATTTTACAAGTGTATCAAAGACCTGAGTAATCAAATCCTACTATATAATCTCCATGCATTGCATTATCAATGTACGAGTACACCTACTTGGCATGGTCTAGCAGGAATTTGTGCAACAGTGCTCTGCATTTAAGCAGGATAACTGATGTGACCAACTTCACCATAAGATTTGAAGTCCATTTACCCAGAGGGTCAATGCATCGGTCTTTGGAGCTGCCAGTTACTTACTGTAACTTACTGCAGCAGGAGCATGCATCAGGTAATAGTGAGTGAACAGATTTTTGAAAAAGCAGGCATTTGTTAATGATAGGTGAGAATTGTCTGTTAATTGGATCATTAGAATTTTCCCGAACCCTAAAACATATTATTGTATGGAATTGATTAGAATGTATAAAATCATAATCAATAAATGTGTAGTTCTAGTCAGAATTAGGGTGAAACAATATGCCTTTATGGTATTTTAAAACACAGACTGTCTGAGCTTGGTGCCGACCTGACTAGAGATTTGGGAGAGAACGGGGAGAATGTCTCAAGGACGAGGTCACTATCTCTGTCGGCTGGGTAGTGAGACAGACAGTGTAGCAGGACAAGGTCACTATCTCTGTTGGCTGGGTAGTGAGACAGACAGTGTGTGTAGCAGGACAAGGTCGCTATCTCTGTCGGCTGGGAAGTGAGACAGACAGTGTAGCAGACAAAGGTCACTATCTCTGTCGGCTGGGAAGTGAGTCAGACAGTGTGTGCGTAGCAGGACATGTGTGTATGTGTGTGCGTATGGTTGTGTGTATGTGTGTGCGTATGGTTGTGTGTATGTGTGTGCGTATGGATGTGTGTATGTGTGTGCATGAGAAGTCAGTATAAAATGAATTGATTTGTATTCTTGACTTCAGAACGTTCCGTGAATAAACCTTTGACTATTTAGCTGGGCCTCCGTCTGTTTCATTCGACCAGGATCTTACACATTCTGGTTTGCAGACTGAGTAATATAATTAAATTGGGTGATGTACCAGGAGAACATAATTCTCTTATCAGTTAATGAAAGACATTCAATTACACTCCTCCTCCACCACCACCTCAACTGACAGACGCCATAATGTATTAACCCAACCACACACACACACACACCCCCGCCACACTATGACCGCCCACCTCAAATGATGTGGACAGATGTCTTGGTATCCTTTTAGGACAAATGATAAACGAGTCATTTTTAGTCAGCAATATCACTTATTTCCCTGGTAGTTGATGTAGATGTGTGTGACTAAACTCAATGAAGACAAAAAGTCAACCTATGCCCAAGTGTTTATGTAAACTGCTGCTTATATATATCTAATTAAATCCTGTGATATATCTATATTTTTCAACAGAAAATATTATGTACATGGAATGGCATTGATGTTATATACGTCCCCTGTTTTTTAAGCAAGTGACAAAACAGCCAATAAGTTAGACCAGGGGCCAGAATTTAAATATGAACAGCCAATTCAAGTCAGTTGTTGAATATATATGTTTGAAGGAATAACCATGCCCTCCCACTTCTGTGAGTTAAATCTATGTTGCTAAGAAACATGCAGATATTTTAGAATCAGTGTTTGAACTCAATCATGATGAAACCTCATTTCTGGTTGTGAAGCAAATATGTGGCAACAGGCAATGATTAGCCAACAGGTAGAGAGGAGAGTAGAATGAAGACCGAGAAGGTCGGTTCGTAACCATAGTAACGGGAACATTCGTTTGTAACCTCCGTTCTAGGCCAGGGGAATCTCTACTCTTCTATGGTTCAGCAGACGTCTAATAAAACATGGCCGCTGTCCAATGACTAGGTAGAAGAACCCAGAGAAGAACCCTCACTCAGACCTCCCTCTACTTGGCTGAATTTAGACAGGCAGCACAATTCTGATCCCCCCCCCCACTAATTGGTCTTTTAACCAATCACATCAAATATGTTTCAGAGCTGATCTGATTATTCAAAAGATCAATTAATTTAAAAAAAGTTTAGAATTGGGCTGCTTGTCTGAACGCTGCCAAACTGTCAGACCAAATGCTAAATGTTCTGTCTTCGACTGGCACACACACACAAACACACACACACACACACACACACACACACACACACACACACACAAACAGCGCTGAAGAATCTTTCTACGCTTTGTGTAAACAAAAACGAGCGATTCAGCAAACAGGAAAAAGTAGAAAGATGTTTTTCCCATCATGCCTCCATCCAGTTTCTATTGACACTGAGGGAGAGGTGGGCCAGGTGTGTCACTGCTCAGGGAGCTTTGGTTCCGCTGTAGTCTCTTGTCACCCCCGAGTTCTGTCCAATCAGAGGCTAGCTCTTGGTGGGGCGTAGCTTCCGGCGGAAGTACTCAGGCGCTGCCTCGACCAGCCAATCAGCATCCACCAGACACAGGTCCCTCATGTAGCACTTTGAGGTGTGCAGGAGCTCGTTGAAGACCACGTAGGCAGGCTTGGCCTGGAAAAGGACAGAGGAGGGGTGGATGGCAACAGGCTGGTGGGTATCCAGAGCCGTGTAGCTGCCATCTGGCTGTAGCTCTGCAGCGTTCATAAACAGACCGTGGGCCAGGCAGCGACGCACGCTCCCCGTGTCCGACCCACACGACTCCAACTTCATGCTCAGCTGGTACACAGAGGGGAGAAGGAGAGGTCATTATGTGTGAAAAGAGATAAATCACACGGAAATATCATGGACTTGTTCAGGTGACAGATAACCATGTTTGAATTCTTCAGCCGATTAGAAGACCTAAGAGTTGAAATGTTGCCGCCAACACATTTGGAAAAATTGCAGTGTGCCGATTCCCCTCTTGCTGATGAACAGCCATGTTCGGAGAACTGGTTACTTGTGATGTTAGGGACTTGTTCTCCTACCTTAAGGCAGATCTCTCGGAGCTGTGCACGGACCTCTCCAACCATGCTCATGTTTCTGCTGTTGACAAAGTTCTCCCGACACCACTCCTACGACACACACATCAGAGCCTGCACTGAAAACACCATCTAGAGACCATAACACTTCATCAATAAACACTAGGGGCTGAACATCTGGACTAAAAAACAATGGAGAAGCAATTAGTTTATCTACCCCTTTTTCTCCCCAATTTCATGGTTTCCAATTGGTAGTTACAGTCTTGTCTCATCGCTGCAACTCCCGTACGGACTCGGGAGAGGCGAAGGTCGAGAGCCGTGAGTCCTCCGAAACACAACTCAACCAAGCCACACTGCTTCTTGACACAACGCCCACTTAACCCGGAAGCCAGCCGTACCAATGTGTCGGAGGAAACACCGTACCGTGACCGTGTCAGCGTGCACTGCGTCCGGCCCGCCACAGGAGTCGCTAGTGCGCGATGGGACAAGGACATCCCTGCCGGCCAAACCCTCCCCTAACCCGGACAACGCTGGGCCAATTGTGCGCCGCCCCACGGGTCTCCCGGTTGCCGCCGGGTGCGACAGAGCCTGGGACTCGAACCTAGAATCGCTAGTGGCACAGCTAGCACTGTGATGCGGTGCCTTAGATCACTGCGCCACTTCAGGAGACCTGGAGAAGCATTTTAGTCTGGGGACCAGACCCTACAATGTCCAGAGATATTGTACAGACTGTATGAAGACTCCTGAAGGCCTCTTCGTTCTGACCCCTGACCTTGTTGGCGTTTACTTTCTTGAAGGCTCTGTAGATGTTGAGCAGGGTCAAGTGATCTCCCTCGCTGGTGGTGAACTTCTTGCGTGCGGCGAGACACTCCTCTCGGCGTGCGGGCGGGTTGTAGAGCACCGAGTCCACCGACAGCAGAGACACGATGGTCAGCACCTCCTCGGAACACTGGAAGTCTGGTGACAGCAAGATGGTCTGTAGACACACACACACGAGAAAGAGAGAGAGAGACAGAATGAGAAAGAAAGAGAGAAACAGAACGAGAGAGACAGAACGAGAGAGACAGAACGGGAGAGACAGAATGGGAGAGACAGAACGGGAGAGACAGAACGGGAGAGACAGAACGGGAGAGAGAGAGAAAGAGAGAGAGAAAGACAGAGAGAGAGAGAGAACGAGAGAACGAGAGAGACAGAGAACGAGAGACAGAACGAGAGAGACAGAGAAAGACAGAGAGAGAGAGAACGAGAGAGAGAACGAGAGAGACAGAGAACGAGAAAGACAGAACGAGAAAGACAGAACGAGAAAGACAGAGAGAGACAGAATGAGAAAGACAGAGAGAGACAGAATGAGAAAGACAGAGAGAGACAGAACGAGAAAGACAGAGAGAGAACGAGAAAGACAGAGAGAGAACGAGAAAGACAGAGAGAGAGAACGAGAAAGACAGAGAGAGAAAGAAACAGAGAGACAGAACGAGAAAGACAGAGAGAGACAGAACGAGAAAGACAGAGAGAGAAAGACAGAGACAGTCAGAAATAATGTTTTAATCCAGTATTTATTGTCATGGCTCCTCATAAACAAAGGAAAGGGGGATGCCTAGTCAGTTGCACAACTGAAGGCCCATTTCCTGTGTGTCTATCTTACCTTGGCATAGCGTGGCTCCAGGGGGAAGCTGGCCATCTTCTTACCCAAAGGAGTGAGGGTGACCTGCTCACCTTTCCTCCCTACAGCCCCGAGCAGATCCAGCTGCTCCACTGCCGAACGCATCGCCTCTGAACAGTCACATGACATTATTACAACCATCTCTGACCAGTCGCATGACATTATTACAACCATCTCTGACCAGTCGCATCACACCCACAACATTACATTATTACAACCATCTCTGACCAGTCACATGACATTATTACAACCATCTCTGACCAGTTGCATCACACCCACAACATTACATTATTACAACCATCTTTGACCAGTCACATCACACCCACAACATTATTACAACCATCTCTGACCAGTCACATCACATCCACAACATTATTACAACCATCTTTGACCAGTAACATCACACCCAAAACATTACATTATTACAACCATCTCTGACCAGTCACATCACACCCACAACATTACATTATTACAACCATCTCTGACCAGTCACATGACATTATTACAACCATCTCTGACCAGTCACATCACATCCACAACATTATTACAACCATCTTTGACCAGTAACATCACACCCACAACATTACATTATTACAACCATCTCTGACCAGTCGCATCACACCCACAACATTACATGATTACAACCATCTCTGACCAGTCACATCACATCCACAACATTATTACAACCATACCTGACCAGTCGCATCACACCCACAACATTATTACAACCATCTCTGACCAGTCACATCACACCCACAACATTATTACAACCATCTCTGACCAGTCACATCACACCCACAACATTATTACAACCATCTCTGACCAGTCACATCACACCCACAACATTATTACAACCATCTCTGACCAGTCACATCACACCCACAACATTATTACAACCATCTCTGACCAGTCACATCACACCCACAACATTATTACAACCATCTCTGACCAGTCGCATCACACCCACAACATTATTACAACCATCTCTGACCAGTCACATCACACCCACAACATTATTACAACCATCTCTGACCAGTCACATCACACCCACAACATTACATGATTACAACCATCTCTGACCAGTCACATCACACCCACAACATTATTACAACCATCTCTGACCAGTCGCATCACACCCACAACATTATTACAACCATCTCTGACCAGTCGCATCACACCCACAACATTATTACAACCATCTCTGACCAGTCGCATCACACCCACAACATTATTACAACCATCTCTGACCAGTCGCATCACACCCACAACATTATTACAACCATCTCTGACCAGTCGCATCACACCCACAACATTATTACAACCATCTCTGACCAGTAACATCACACCCACAACATTATTACAACCATCTCTGACCAGTCACATCACACCCACAACATTATTACAACCATCTCTGACCAGTCACATCACACCCACAACATTATTACAACCATCTCTGACCAGTCGCATCACACCCACAACATTCCATTCTGACCAAACACAACAACACAAAACAAAACTGCAACACAACTAACTCTTATCTGAGCCTACAACTCAGTGGATTAATACCCCTTTTAATGGATTCTACCATGTCTGATGACTTCACACGCTGCTTACCAGGAGAAGGCTTAGACATGAAGTCAAAGTTCATCACGTCAGGGATCCCCAGAGCCAGAAGCTGTAGCATGACACTGGCCAGGTTACACCTGCAGAGAGAACACGAGAGCAGAACAGTCCATCACAACGACAGAGACATGTTTCAATTTATACTGCAGCAACAACTGGGTCGTGTTCATTAGAGCACACTGTAGCAAAAACCTTTCGCAACTGAGATTTTTTTTATATATTTTTTTTAAACAAGCATTTCTTATTGGACATGTCGAGATAGTACTTCTCTGGTTGGCATCTATTGAAAAGAGTTCTGTTCTCTTCCAACAGGTCAACAGTGACTACACTTGCTTTGGTTGCTCATATACATTTGTCCACCTGATCCAACTCCAGCCATGCTGGTCCAACCTCCATCACAGACATGGGGATCTAACTCTCTGTGTGTGTGTGTGTGTGTGTTTCCTACCTTTGTATCTCAGGCACGGTCATGGGGATGAGGTTGTCAAACTCATCCTCGGTGTAGAGACGGTAGACAGAGCCGGAGTCCTCTCTGCCAGCCCTGCCCGCCCTCTGCCACGCCTGGGCTTTAGATACCCGCTGTACTGCCAACACCTCCAGACCGCTCTCTGAGGGGCGGATAACAAGGTACATCACAATGGAAATAAATCTGCTTTAAAAAAAAATCTTCAATCCTTTTTTATACGTGTGTGTGTGTATTGTTGTTTTTTTTCCCAAAAAGTTAGAAAATATTAATTATCAAATCAAATGAATTCATCAATTCACACCAGGGCTACAGAACTGAGTGCCGACAAGTAGAGAAACAGATAGGAAGTGAGGTGAAACAGCTTCGTGTTCTGTCACAATGTGAAGTCTCACCTGGGTTGAAGCGTTTTGCTTTCACCATGCCTGTGTCAATGACGTATTTGATCCCTGAGATGGTGATCGACGTCTCTGCAATGTTGGTTGACAGGATTACCTTCCTACAACCCTGGCAAAACCAAAGCAAAAAACACAAGAGGACAATAGATACAGATTCAACTGTCCAGGATTTCCAAATGACTATGAAATAATGATTTACAATATGAGTGAAATAGTTTTCCTTCCAGATTATTATAATTATTATTATTTTTTAAATCCCCCTCTAATTTAGGCCACAAGTACGAGAACTGGATGAGTCAACAACATTATTCGGGTAGGAGTTAACAGAATATTCACTTCTAAAACAGATCGTCACTGGACGGTGACTTCAATATGAAGCCTTAGTTGCTCGAGGAGACCATGCATCACAAATCAATGATTGCAGGATATTGTACCGGGACTTCTAAGGGGGGGGTGTAGGTGTATCCTACCTTAGGGGCAGGCTGGAAGACCCTGAGCTGCTGAGCAGGGGGTAGGGAGGCGTACAGAGGGATGACAGTCATGGGACCACAGCTGTCAGGTAGGTGCTTGGCGATGTCACGGCAGGTACGAGCCAGCGCCTCTATCTCCTCCTGTCCTGTCATGAACACCAGGATGTCATGTGACGCAGGGGCTTCCTGTTCAGGACGGACGCATCACAACCAAAATCTTGTCTGTCATCATATGTTGATTTGGAATCGTGTCTAACTTGTGTTTTTCAGGAAGGTATTATTCATGTTATGAGGTTAAGATACACACAGACACCATACACCGCCTGCTACGTGAGGTTAGATATACACAGACCCCATACACCGCCTGCTACGTGAGGTTAGATACACACAGACCCCATACACCGCCTGCTACGTTAGGTTAGATACACACAGACACCATACACCGCCTGCTACGTGAGGTTAAGATACACACAGACACCATACACACAGACACCATACACCGCCTGCTACGTGAGGTTAGATATACACAGACCCCATACACCGCCTGCTACGTGAGGTTAGATACACACAGACCCCATACACCGCCTGCTACGTTAGGTTAGATACACACAGACACCATACACCGCCTGCTACGTGAGGTTAGATATACACAGACCCCATACACCGCCTGCTACGTGAGGTTAGATATACACAGACCCCATACACCGCCTGCTACGTGAGGTTAGATACACACAGACACCATACACCGCCTGCTACGTTAGGTTAGATACACACAGACCCCATACACCGCCTGCTACGTGAGGTTAGATACACACAGACCCCATACACCGCCTGCTACGTTAGGTTAGATACACACAGACCCCATACACCGCCTGCTACGTTAGGTTAGATACACACAGACCCCATTCACCGCCTGCTAAGTTAGGTTAGATATACACAGACCCCATACACCGCCAGCTGCAGTAGTTTTCATTAAGCAAATATTAAACCTACTTCACCTCACAAACGTGGTAATTAACTGCAATGCCCATAATTGGCCAGTTTCTTTTCCCGACACGAACAGAGATAGATACACTGTAACGTCTGCTCCGTTAAGTCACATACCTGATGGATCTGGAAGACTGAGACCAGGGCAGCCTGCAGGTAGTCCGACTGGGGCTGCTTGGTGTAGTACATCTGGATGGGGTGCTGCCTGCCCTCCAGGTACAGCACAGGGGACTTGTTGAAGTACTGAGAGAACAGGTCCACATCCATGGTGGCTGACATCACAATCACCTACAAACGGTACATTGGAGGCGGCAATATACCAGATTTATTTATAAAGCCTTTAAAACATTTTTTTTTTAACACCCGTCTTGAAGTGGTCTTAGAGTATGTTTGACTTTTATTTTACATTGGGTGCTTTGACAATGGAACACCAGATCTCTCTCTCTCTCACACACACACACACACACACACACACACACACACACAGTTAGTGGCCTACAGTTAGTGGCCTACAGTTAGTGGCCTACAGTTAGTGGCCTACAGTTAGTGGCCTACAGTTAGTGGCCTACAGTTAGAGGCCTACAGTTAGTGGCCTACAGTTAGAGGCCTACAGTTAGTGGCCTACAGTTAGTGGCCTACAGTTAGTGGCCTACAGTTAGTGGCCTACAGTTAGTGGCCTAGTCTGGAATTCAAAGTGATGTGTTCTGTTTCACCATTGTTTCAGATCGTATCACTTTTTAGATTCCAGGCTACTGAGGGCTAGCAATGACCTACCTTGAGGGGGACCTTGTTCTGTTCTCTGCGTTTGCGCTGGGCAGCCTTCACCACTCCGAAAAGTACGTCAGTGTGCACAGTGCGCTCGTGGGCCTCATCCAGCACCACCACGGTGTAGCGTAGCAGTAAGGGGTCTCCTATGGCCTCACGCAGGAGCATACCATCTGTCATGAACTTCAACTTCGTCTCCGAGGAGGTGACATCCTCAAATCGCACCGTGTAGCCGACCTGAAAAGGAGGATTTCCCCCTCGATTTGATTGGTTGGTTTCAGTCCACAGACAGCCTAGCGTTAGAGAGTTTACAAGACTGAAGTTTTGTACAAGACTTATAAAACTACAAGACAGGGATTGTCGTTGGGTACATGCAGCCACTGATGATGATGATGATGATGATGAGGTAACAACCACCACATGGCTATTGAATGAAGTACAAAAACATGTGTTCTACTAGAGTTTGACCACCACAGATTGTTAAAAAAAAAATTGTTTTTACGCACCAGCTTCCCCAGCTGAGTTCTCTTCTCCTCTGCTACCCTCGTTGCCAGGGAGATAGCTGCCACTCGGCGGGGCTGTGTCACAGCGACGATGCCCTGTCGCGCGATGCCAGCTTCATACAGGTACTGAGGAATCTGGGTGGTCTTCCCAGAACCCGTCTCACCTGAGGGACAGGGCATCGGGAAGACACAATGGTTTGGGTCAGCCAATGTTACAATAGTTGAAGGCAAAATCTACCGTCATCAAAAATGAAAGGAGGACCAAGGCACTCTTCATATAATTAATTAAAAATGCCTTTATTAGTATGGCATGTTCAATAGAAACAAAGTTTTTTATTAAACCGACGCGTTTCGGCTGCATGGCCTTCGTCAGGGAGTAAAATCTACAGTATATGATGATTGCAACCACATGAACAATCAACACGGGTACTCAGATGAACAAGGAGGGACCTCTGAATTTGTTCAATAAAAATAAATACAACATTTAAAAAATATATATAAATATTAAAAACTTGTTTTCGTTGCAATTTTTTTTCCCGACTAATGCTTTTACACTCCAGCTGAGTCCTGGGGTATGTACACTAGAATCCATACAGAAGCCAACAAATAATCAAATACAATTGTATTTGTCACATGCTTTGTAAACAAACAGGTGTAGACTAAAGGCGTCCGCATGCATCCCAGCTGAAACACTTCTGAGGAGTGTGTGCATATATTTTTGACAGCGTTTATTTTTGTTTCGGATTTCGGTGAGGGGTTTTCTGGCTGTTCGGGGCCTTCCAGAGCCGAAGTAACACCCTTCCGGACATTTCCGGACCCTTCCCAACACGGCAGAGAGAAACATTTAGAAAATAATAGAAAAATAATAAAACTGAGGAATAAATGCACAATGAGTAACATTCATTTGGGAGGCAGGTAGCCTAGTGGTTAGAGTGTAGAGGCGGCAGGTAGCCTAGTGGTTAGAGTGTAGAGGAGGCAGGTATTCTAGTGGTTAGAGTGTAGAGGAGGCAGATAGCCTAGTGGTTAGAGTGTAGAGGAGGCAGGTAGCCTAGTGGTTAGAGTGTTGAGGAGGCAGGTAGCCTAGTGGTTAGAGTGTAGAGGAGGCAGGTAGCCTAGTGGTTAGAGTGTAGAGGAGGCAGGTACTCTAGTGGTTAGAGTGTAGAGGAGGCAGGTAGCCTAGTGGTTAGAGTGTAGAGGAGGCAGGTAGCCTAGTGGTTAGAGTGTAGAGGAGGCAGGTAGCCTAGTGGTTAGAGTGTAGAGGAGGCAGGTAGCCTAGTGGTTAGAGTGTAGAGGAGGCAGGTAGCCTAGTGGTTAGAGTGTAGAGGAGGCAGGTACTCTAGTGGTTAGAGTGTAGAGGAGGCAGGTAGCCTAGTGGTTAGAGTGTAGAGGAGGTAGGTAGCCTAGTGGTTAGAGTGTAGAGGAGGCAGGTACTCTAGTGGTTAGAGTGTAGAGGAGGCAGGTACTCTAGTGGTTAGAGTGTAGAGGAGGCAGGTAGCCTAGTGGTTAGAGTGTAGAGGAGGCAGGTAGTCTAGTGGTTAGAGTGTAGAGGAGGTAGGTAGCCTAGTGGTTAGAGTGTAGAGGAGGCAGGTACTCTAGTGGTTAGAGTGTAGAGGAGGCAGGTAGCCTAGTGGTTAGAGTGTTGAGGAGGCAGGTAGCCTAGTGGTTAGAGTGTAGAGGAGGCAGGTACTCTAGTGGTTAGAGTGTAGAGGAGGCAGGTAGCCTAGTGGTTAGAGTGTAGAGGAGGCAGGTAGCCTAGTGGTTAGAGTGTAGGGAGGTGGCAGGTAGCCTAGTGGTTAGAGTGTAGAGGAGGCAGGTAGTCTAGTGGTTAGAGTGTAGGGAGGGGGCAGGTAGCCTAGTGGTTAGAGTGTAGGGGCAGGTAGCCTAGTGGTTAGAGTGTAGAGGAGGTAGGTAGCCTAGTGGTTAGAGTGTAGAGGAGGTAGGTAGCCTAGTGGTTAGAGTGTAGAGGAGGTAGGTAGCCTAGTGGTTAGAGTGTAGGGAGGCAGGTAGCCTAGTGGTTAGAGTGTAGAGGAGGCAGGTAGCCTAGTGGTTAGAGTGTAGAGGAGGCAGGTAGCCTAGTGGTTAGAGTGTAGAGGAGGCAGGTAGCCTAGTGGTTAGAGTGTAGAGGAGGCAGGTAGCCTAGTGGTTAGAGTGTTGAGGAGGCAGGTAGCCTAGTGGTTAGAGTGTTGAGGAGGCAGGTAGCCTAGTGGTTAGAGTGTAGGGAGGTGGCAGGTAGCCTAGTGGTTAGAGTGTTGAGGAGGCAGGTAGCCTAGTGGTTAGAGTGTAGAGGAGGCAGGTAGTCTAGTGGTTAGAGTGTAGGGAGGGGGCAGGTAGCCTAGTGGTTAGAGTGTAGGGGCAGGTAGCCTAGTGGTTAGAGTGTAGAGGAGGTAGGTAGCCTAGTGGTTAGAGTGTAGAGGAGGTAGGTAGCCTAGTGGTTAGAGTGTAGAGGAGGTAGGTAGCCTAGTGGTTAGAGTGTAGGGAGGCAGGTAGCCTAGTGGTTAGAGTGTAGAGGAGGCAGGTAGCCTAGTGGTTAGAGTGTAGAGGAGGCAGGTAGCCTAGTGGTTAGAGTGTAGAGGAGGCAGGTAGCCTAGTGGTTAGAGTGTAGAGGAGGCAGGTAGCCTAGTGGTTAGAGTGTTGAGGAGGCAGGTAGCCTAGTGGTTAGAGTGTTGAGGAGGCAGGTAGCCTAGTGGTTAGAGTGTAGGGAGGTGGCAGGTAGCCTAGTGGTTAGAGTGTTGAGGAGGCAGGTAGCCTAGTGGTTAGAGTGTAGAGGGGGCAGGTAGTCTAGTGGTTAGAGTGTTGAGGAGGCAGGTAGCCTAGTGGTTAGAGTGTAGAGGAGGCAGGTAGCCTAGTGGTTAGAGTGTAGAGGAGGCAGGTAGCCTAGTGGTTAGAGTGTTGAGGAGGCAGGTAGCCTAGTGGTTAGAGTGTTGAGGAGGCAGGTAGCCTAGTGGTTAGAGTGTAGGGAGGTGGCAGGTAGCCTAGTGGTTAGAGTGTTGAGGAGGCAGGTAGCCTAGTGGTTAGAGTGTAGGGAGGTGGCAGGTAGCCTAGTGGTTAGAGTGTTGAGGAGGCAGGTAGCCTAGTGGTTAGAGTGTAGGGAGGGGGCAGGTAGCCTAGTGGTTAGAGTGTAGAGGAGGCAGGTAGCCTAGTGGTTAGAGTGTTGAGGAGGCAGGTAGCCTAGTGGTTAGAGTGTAGAGGGGGCAGGTAGTCTAGTGGTTAGAGTGTTGAGGAGGCAGGTAGCCTAGTGGTTAGAGTGTTGAGGAGGCAGGTAGCCTAGTGGTTAGAGTGTAGAGGAGGCAGGTAGCCTAGTGGTTAGAGTGTTGAGGAGGCAGGTAGCCTAGTGGTTAGAGTGTTGAGGAGGCAGGTAGCCTAGTGGTTAGAGTGTAGGGAGGTGGCAGGTAGCCTAGTGGTTAGAGTGTTGAGGAGGCAGGTAGCCTAGTGGTTAGAGTGTAGGGAGGTGGCAGGTAGCCTAGTGGTTAGAGTGTTGAGGAGGCAGGTAGCCTAGTGGTTAGAGTGTAGGGAGGTGGCAGGTAGCCTAGTGGTTAGAGTGTAGGGAGGTGGCAGGTAGCCTAGTGGTTAGAGTGTAGGGAGGTGGCAGGTAGCCTAGTGGTTAGAGTGTAGGGAGGTGGCAGGTAGCCTAGTGGTTAGAGTGTAGGGAGGGGGCAGGTAGCCTAGTGGTTAGAGTGTAGGGAGGGGGCAGGTAGCCTAGTGGTTAGAGTGTAGGGAGGTGGCAGGTAGCCTAGTGGTTAGAGTGTATGGAGGCAGGTAGCCTAGTGGTTAGAGTGTAGGGAGGGGGCAGGTAGCCTAGTGGTTAGAGTGTAGGGAGGGGGCAGGTAGCCTAGTGGTTAGAGTGTTGAGGAGGCAGGTAGCCTAGTGGTTAGAGTGTAGGGAGGGGGCAGGTAGCCTAGTGGTTAGAGTGTAGGGAGGGGGCAGGTAGCCTAGTGGTTAGAGTGTAGGGAGGAGGCAGGTAGCCTAGTGGTTAGAGTGTAGGGAGGAGGCAGGTAGCCTAGTGGTTAGAGTGTAGGGAGGAGGCAGGTAGCCTAGTGGTTAGAGTGTAGGGAGGGGGCAGGTAGCCTAGTGGTTAGAGTGTTGAGGAGGCAGGTAGCCTAGTGGTTAGAGTGTTGAGGAGGCAGGTAGCCTAGTGGTTAGAGTGTTGAGGAGGCAGGTAGCCTAGTGGTTAGAGTGTAGAGGAGGCAGGTAGCCTAGTGGTTAGAGTGTAGGGAGGGGGCAGGTAGCCTAGTGGTTAGAGTGTTGAGGAGGCAGGTAGCCTAGTGGTTAGAGTGTTGAGGAGGCAGGTAGCCTAGTGGTTAGAGTGTTGAGGAGGCAGGTAGCCTAGTGGTTAGAGTGTTGAGGAGGGGGCAGGTAGCCTAGTGGTTAGAGTGTAGGGAGGGGGCAGGTAGCCTAGTGGTTAGAGTGCAGGGAGGGGGCAGGTAGCCTAGTGTTTAGAGTGTTGAGGAGGCAGGTAGCCTCGTGGTTAGAGTGTTGAGGAGGGGGCAGGTAGCCTAGTGGTTAGAGTGTTGAGGAGGCAGGTAGCCTAGTGGTTAGAGTGTAGGGAGGGGGCAGGTAGCCTAGTGGTTAGAGTGTAGGGGCGGCAGGTAGCCTAGTGGTTAGAGTGTAGGGAGGGGGCAGGTAGCCTAGTGGTTAGAGTGTAGGGAGGGGGCAGGTAGCCTAGTGGTTAGAGTGTTGAGGAGGCAGGTAGCCTAGTGGTTAGAGTGTAGGGGCGGCAGGTAGCCTAGTGGTTAGAGTGTAGGGAGGGGGCAGGTAGCCTAGTGGTTAGAGTGTTGAGGAGGCAGGTAGCCTAGTGGTTAGAGTGTAGGGAGGGGGCAGGTAGCCTAGTGGTTAGAGTGTAGGGGCGGCAGGTAGCCTAGTGGTTAGAGTGTAGGGAGGGGGCAGGTAGCCTAGTGGTTAGAGTGTAGGGAGGGGGCAGGTAGCCTAGTGGTTAGAGTGTAGGGAGGGGGCAGGTAGCCTAGTGGTTAGAGTGCAGGGAGGGGGCAGGTAGCCTAGTGGTTAGAGTGTAGGGAGGGGGCAGGTAGCCTAGTGGTTAGAGTGTAGGGGCGGCAGGTAGCCTAGTGGTTAGAGTGTAGGGAGGGGGCAGGTAGCCTAGTGGTTAGAGTGTAGGGAGGGGGCAGGTAGCCTAGTGGTTAGAGTGTTGAGGAGGCAGGTAGCCTAGTGGTTAGAGTGTAGGGAGGGGGCAGGTAGCCTAGTGGTTAGAGTGTAGGGGCGGCAGGTAGCCTAGTGGTTAGAGTGTAGGGAGGGGGCAGGTAGCCTAGTGGTTAGAGTGTAGGGAGGGGGCAGGTAGCCTAGTGGTTAGAGTGTTGAGGAGGCAGGTAGCCTAGTGGTTAGAGTGTAGGGAGGGGGTAGGTAGCCTAGTGGTTAGAGTGTAGAGGAGGCAGGTACTCTAGTGGTTAGAGTGTAGAGGAGGTAGGTAGCCTCGTGGTTAGAGTGTAGGGAGGGGGTAGGTAGCCTAGTGGTTAGAGTGTAGAGGAGGCAGGTACTCTAGTGGTTAGAGTGTAGAGGAGGCAGGTAGCCTAGTGGTTAGAGTGTAGGGAGGGGGTAGGTAGCCTAGTGGTTAGAGTGTAGAGGAGGCAGGTACTCTAGTGGTTAGAGTGTAGAGGAGGCAGGTAGCCTAGTGGTTAGAGTGTAGAGGAGGCAGGTACTCTAGTGGTTAGAGTGTAGAGGAGGCAGGTAGCCTAGTGGTTAGAGTGTAGGGAGGGGGCAGGTAGCCTCGTGGTTAGAGTGTAGGGAGGGGGCAGGTAGCCTAGTGGTTAGAGTGTAGAGGAGGCAGGTAGCCTAGTGGTTAGAGTGTAGGGAGGGGGTAGGTAGCCTAGTGGTTAGAGTGTAGAGGAGGCAGGTAGCCTAGTGGTTAGAGTGTAGAGGAGGCAGGTACTCTAGTGGTTAGAGTGTAGAGGAGGCAGGTAGCCTAGTGGTTAGAGTGTAGGGAGGGGGCAGGTAGCCTCGTGGTTAGAGTGTAGGGAGGGGGCAGGTAGCCTAGTGGTTAGAGTGTAGAGGAGGCAGGTAGCCTAGTGGTTAGAGTGTAGGGAGGGGGCAGGTAGCCTAGTGGTTAGAGTGTAGGGAGGGGGCAGGTAGCCTAGTGGTTAGAGTGTAGAGGAGGCAGGTAGCCTAGTGGTTAGAGTGTAGGGAGGGGGCAGGTAGCCTCGTGGTTAGAGTGTAGAGGAGGCAGGTAGCCTAGTGGTTAGAGTGTAGGGAGGGGGCAGGTAGCCTAGTGGTTAGAGTGTAGAGGAGGCAGGTAGCCTAGTGGTTAGAGTGTAGGGAGGGGGCAGGTAGCCTCGTGGTTAGAGTGTAGAGGAGGCAGGTAGCCTAGTGGTTAGAGTGTAGGGAGGGGGCAGGTAGCCTAGTGGTTAGAGTGTAGAGGAGGCAGGTAGCCTAGTGGTTAGAGTGTAGGGAGGGGGCAGGTAGCCTAGTGGTTAGAGTGTAGGGAGGGGGCAGGTAGCCTAGTGGTTAGAGTGTAGGGAGGGGGCAGGTAGCCTAGTGGTTAGAGTGCAGGGAGGGGGCAGGTAGCCTAGTGGTTAGAGTGTAGGGAGGGGGCAGGTAGCCTAGTGGTTAGAGTGTAGGGAGGGGGCAGGTAGCCTAGTGGTTAGAGTGTAGGGAGGGGGCAGGTAGCCTCGTGGTTAGAGTGTAGGGAGGGGGCAGGTAGCCTAGTGGTTAGAGTGTAGGGAGGGGGCAGGTAGCCTCGTGGTTAGAGTGTAGGGAGGGGGCAGGTAGCCTCGTGGTTAGAGTGTAGGGAGGGGGCAGGTAGCCTAGTGGTTAGAGTGTAGGGAGGGGGCAGGTAGCCTAGTGGTTAGAGTGTAGGGAGGGGGCAGGTAGCCTCGTGGTTAGAGTGTATGGAGGGGGCAGGTAGCCTCGTGGTTAGAGTGTAGGGAGGGGGCAGGTAGCCTAGTGGTTAGAGTGTAGGGAGGGGGCAGGTAGCCTCGTGGTTAGAGTGCAGGGAGGGGGCAGGTAGCCTCGTGGTTAGAGTGCAGGGAGGGGGCAGGTAGCCTCGTGGTTAGAGTGCAGGGAGGGGGCAGGTAGCCTCGTGGTTAGAGTGTAGGGAGGGGGCAGGTAGCCTCGTGGTTAGAGTGTAGGGAGGGGGCAGGTAGCCTCGTGGTTAGAGTGCAGGGAGGGGGCAGGTAGCCTCGTGGTTAGAGTGCAGGGAGGGGGCAGGTAGCCTAGTGGTTAGAGTGTAGGGAGGGGGCAGGTAGCCTCGTGGTTAGAGTGCAGGGAGGGGGCAGGTAGCCTCGTGGTTAGAGTGTAGGGAGGGGGCAGGTAGCCTCGTGGTTAGAGTGTAGGGAGGGGGCAGGTAGCCTAGTGGTTAGAGTGTAGGGAGGGGGCAGGTAGCCTAGTGGTTAGAGTGTAGGGAGGGGGCAGGTAGCCTCGTGGTTAGAGTGTAGGGAGGGGGCAGGTAGCCTCGCGGTTAGAGTGTAGGGAGGGGGCAGGTAGCCTAGTGGTTAGAGTGTAGGGAGGGGGCAGGTAGCCTCGTGGTTAGAGTGCAGGGAGGGGGCAGGTAGCCTCGTGGTTAGAGTGTAGGGAGGGGGCAGGTAGCCTCGTGGTTAGAGTGTAGGGAGGGGGCAGGTAGCCTCGTGGTTAGAGTGCAGGGAGGGGGCAGGTAGCCTAGTGGTTAGAGTGTAGGGAGGGGGCAGGTAGCCTCGTGGTTAGAGTGCAGGGAGGGGGCAGGTAGCCTCGTGGTTAGAGTGTAGGGAGGGGGCAGGTAGCCTCGTGGTTAGAGTGCAGGGAGGGGGCAGGTAGCCTCGTGGTTAGAGTGTATGGAGGGGGCAGGTAGCCTCGTGGTTAGAGTGTATGGAGGGGGCAGGTAGCCTCGTGGTTAGAGTGTAGGGAGGGGGTAGGTAGCCTTGTGGTTAGATCGTTGGGCCAGTAACCGAAAGGTTGCTAGATCGAATCCCTGAGCTGACAAGGTAAAAATCTGTCATTCTGCCCCTGAACAAGGCAGTTAACCCACTGTTCCTAGGCCGTCGCTGTATAAGAATTAGTTCTTAACCGACTTGCCTAGTTAAATAAAAAAGTAAAAAAATACATTTTTAAAAAAGTATAATAATAACAACCTGTCTATATACACAGGGTAAGTACCGAGTCAACGTATGAGGTAGATATGTAAAATGCGGTGAACTTGCCCCCTTTACACCTCAATAACTGGTTGTGCCAGTTTTAGCTGCAATGACTCCAACCAAACGCCAACACATCTCCATTGGAATTAGGACTTTGACTAGATCTTTCCAAAACTTCAAACGTGTTGCTTTTTTTATAGCCATTTTTATGTTAAGACTTGATTGTGTGTTTTTTGATCATTGTCTTGCTGCATGACCCAGCTTCAGCTTCAGCTTCAGCTTGACAAAAGGTGCTTCAACAAAGCAAAAGGTCTGAATACTCATGTAAACACATTCTAAAGGTCTGAATACTCATGTAAACACATTCTAAAGGTCTGAATACTCATGTAAACACATTCTAAAGGTCTGAATACTCATGTAAACACATTCTAAAGGTCTGAACTCATGTAAACACATTCTAAAGGTCTGAATACTCATGTAAACACATTCAAAAGGTCTGAATACTTATGTAAACACATTCTAAAGGTCTGAATACTCATGTAAACACATTCTAAAGGTCTGAATACTTATGTAAACACATTCTAAAGGTCTGAATACTTATGTAAACACATTCTAAAGGTCTGAATACTCATGTAAACACATTCTAAAGGTCTGAATACTTATGTAAACACATTCTAAAGGTCTGAATACTTATGTAAACACATTCTAAAGGTCTGAATACTCATGTAAACACATTCTAAAGGTCTGAATACTTATGTAAACACATTCTAAAGGTCTGAATACTTATGTAAACACATTCTAAAGGTCTGAATACTTATGTAAACATATTCTAAAAAACAGTTTTTCTGTTTTGTCATTATGTCGTCTGTAGAAAACAATTTAATCCATTTTAGAATAAGGCTGTAACGTAACGTGGAAAAAGTCAAGGGGTCTGAAATATTTTCAGAAGGCGATGTATATCATTGGGGTGGAAACTGTTCAGGGTTAGAGGTTGACCAATTATAATTTGTCAACGCCGATACCGATTAATTGGCTGATATGACTGACCTACCTGGTTAAATAAATATATATTAAATAAATATATAAAATACTGACAATTACAACAATACTGAATGAACACATTCTTTTTTTCACCTTTATTTAACCAGGTAGGTCAGTTGAGAACAAGTTCTCATTTACAACTGCGAACTCTGGCCAAGATAAAGCAAAGCAGTGCGACACAAACAACACAGAGTTACACATGGGATAAACAAACATACAGTCAATAACACAATTTTAAAAAGTCTATATACAGTGTTTGCAGATGAGGTAAGATAAGGGAGGTAAGGCAATAAATAGGCCATAGTGGCGAAGTAATTACAATATAGCAATTAAACACTGGAATGATAGATGTGCAGAAGACGAATATGAAGCGAGGACCAGCCAACGAGAGCGTACAGGTCGCAGTGGTGGATAGTATATGGGGCTTTGGTGACAAAACAGATGGCACTGTGATAGACTGCATCCAATTTGTTAAGTAAAGTATTGGAGGCTATTTTGTAAATGACATAGCCAAAGTCGAGGATCGGTAGGATGGTCAGTTTTACGAAGGTGTGTTTGGCAGCATGAGTGAAGGATGCTTTGTTGCAAAATAGGAAGCTGATTCTAGATTTAATTTTGGATTGAAGATGCTTAATGTGAGTCTGGAAGGAGAGTTTACAGTCTAACCAGACACCTAGGTATTTGTAATTGTCCACATATTCTAAGTCAGAGTAGTGATGCTGGACGGGCGGGCAGGTGCGGACAGCGATCGGTTGAAGAGCATGCATCGATACCGATTATTGGAGGACCAAAAACGCCGATACCGATTAATCGGACAATTTTTTATATTTTTTATTTGTAATAATGACAATTACAACAATACTGAATGAACACTTATTTTAACTTAATATAATACAGCAATACAATCAATTTAGTCTCAAACAAATAATGAAACATGTTCAATTTAGTTAGAATAATGCAAATACACAGTGTTGGAGAAGAAAATAAAAGTGCAATATGTGCCATGTAAGAAAGCTAACGTTTAAGTTCCTTGCTCAGAACATGAGAACATATGAAAGCTGGTGGTTCCATTTAATATGAGTCTTCAATAGGTAAGAAGTTTTAGGTTGTAGTTATTATAGGACTATTTCTCTCTATACCATTTGTATTTCATATACCTTTCCCTATTGGATGTTCTTATAGGCACTATAGTATTTCCAGCCTACTCTCGGGAGTTGATAGGCTTGAAGACATAAACAGAGCTGCTGGCAAACGGGGGAAAGTGTGGTTTGAATGAATGCTTACGATCCTGCTGCTGCCTTCCACCGCTCAGTCAGACTGCTCTATCAAACCATAGACTTAATTATAAAATAATAAAAACACACAGAAATACGAGCCTTTCGTCATTAATATGGTTAAATCCGGAAACTATAATTTCGAAAACAAAGCATTTATTCTTTCAGTGAAATACAGAACCATTGCGTATGTTATCGAACGGGTGGCAACCCTAAGTCTAAATATTGCTGTTACATTGTTCAACCTTCAATGTTATGTCATAATTATGTAAAAATCTGGCAAATTAATTCCTGTATTTGTTAGGAGAAATGGTCTTCACACAGTTCGCAACGAGCCAGACGACCCAAACTGCTGCATATACCCTGACTCTGCTTACACTGAACGCAAGAGAAGTGACACAATTTCAGGCACCGCATTGATTATATGCAACGCAGGACAAGCTAGTTAGTTAATTAAACTAGTAATATCATCAACCACGTGTAGTTAACTAGTGATTATGTTAAGATTTATTGTTTTTTTTTATAAGATAAGTTTAATGCTAGCTAGAAACGTATCATGGCTCCTTGCCAGTCTCCTCCTGGATTGCAATATAAATCGGCGTCCAAAAATTCTGATTGTTATGAAAACTTGAAAATCTGCCCTAATTAAATCAGCCAATCGGTCGACCTCTAGTTCAGGTTCCAGACGTGGTGCGTCGGTACCGCTTGTCGTGCAGTAGCAGAGAAAACAAGTCTTAGAATTGGGTGGCTGGAGTCTTCGACAATTTTTTAGGGCCTTCCTCTGACACCGCCTGGTATGGAGGACCTGGATGGCAGGGTGCTCGGCCCCAGTGATGTACTGGGCACTACCCCCTGTAGCACCGTGCGGTCAGACGCCAAGCAGTCGCCACACCAAATGGTGATGCAGCCAGTCAAGATTCTCTCAACGGTGCAGCTTTAGGCCCATACTGAATCTTTTCAGCCTCATGAGAGGGAAGAAGCCTTCATGACTATGTTAGCGTGTGGACCATGATAATTCCTTAGTGATGTGGACATGGAGGAACTTGAAACTCTCAACCTGCTCCACTAGAGCCCCAGAACACTTTTGGGGTAAACATTTATTGCAAAACGTTTTGCTATGATATGAGACTAATGAATGGTACCTGCTGTACCACTGACAGCTGGCCATTAAGATCACTAGCTATTTATCAGTCGTGATTTGACCTTACATTTTTTCAAGTACCCAGATGTCTTGAACGCACCATGGAGGTCAAATCATAACGTCAATGATCTCGGGTCGAAAATTCGGAGCTCTAGAAAGATGCCCGAGTTTCAGACTTGGAATTCCGAGTTGGACGACTGTTTAAAACGATTCGTTCTCTGTCGTGGGTGATGTTGGCTTTCGCAGACTGATCGAGCACAGTCACACACTACCAAGTGCACTATTTTTTAGATGTTGCCCTACCGGACTTAAAAACTTGTGCCACTTAAAACAGTAATAGCGTCACTGCTGACATTTGGACCAGCGATGTCAGCCCCATGAGCATGCTGAGTCTGACAGCACAGTGGGTCGTCAAGGATTTCACACTGAGGAAAGTCGTATTGCTTGCTCATGATTGTGCCATTTGTCATACTGCTGCTGCCATTTCAATGGCATTTGAGAACATGTTTGAAACATGGACACACTAGCTAGGTCCATTCAAACAACTGACTGGAGAAACAAGCTCAACTGCTCCTGCAGCACACGAGACACACTCTGTCATGGCATTGAAACGCCTGCTCCACAAAACCGCTGACAAGCTGCGAACAAGCGATTCGGTGGCATTCTCTCTTTACTGTGTCGCCACCATACTCAAGGCTATGTACATGTACCATTACTTCGATGCAGACAAGAAACAGAAACCCTGTTTCTGAAATGTTACCGACACAGCTGGACAAGATGGAAACGGACAGTGCGCACAGAGGAAGAGAAGCCACAGACAGACAGAGCTGAAACCTCACTGCTTGACATGCATGATGAAATCCTGGTTGAGAATGAAACGACTGAACAACGAAACAGCAAGTAAGTGAAATAAATAGGTTCTGATTATGTTTACTGGTAATGGGACATAGGTAAATGGTAATAAAATAACTTTTTGGTCAGTGTGGTGTGTGTAACCTTTAACTAGGCCAGTCAGTTAAGAACAAATTCTTATTTACAATGACGGCCAAACCCAGACAACGCTGGGCCAATTGTGCGCCGCCCTATGGGACTCCCAATCACGGTCTGATGTGATACAGTCTGGTTTCGAACCAGGGACTGTAGTGACTCCTCTTGCACTGAGATGCAATGCCTTAGATCGCTGTGTCCATGTGTGTGTGTTAACTATTTAATGGTACTAGAATGCTTAAAAGGCAGCTACATTTTTAAATATCGGTTGTTGGTATCGTTTTTTTGGCAAGGAAAATATCGGACATCGGTATCAGCCAAAAATCTCGGAGCATCACTACAATTAACTTTCAACCGATGCAAAACACGCCTACCTAGTCGCCGGGCCAGATTAATCGAATCCCCTCCACGAGACAAAGTGGTATGAGCCATTTTGGCCTACTTTGTTGTTTTGTAGGTCTTTGTATTTACACTAAACGTGTAGCTATATCGCCACAGGTGACCGGGAAATAGCCTATGGCGGTAGAGGTATGGAAAGCACACGGGTTGGAACTATTATATCTGCCTGTATGGAATTCTAGCTGTAAATATCCAACCGAAGATCTGCGTCAGGAAACCTGTTGTTTGGCAAGCGTTTATGAACATTTGCAATCCCACCTGTGTTGTGCTACAGTGGTTATTGCATTACCTTTTGACTAGGTTAAGCCAACTTACCTATCAATACAGCATTATGAAGCTGTCTAAGCTGGTTAATTAGTTGAGACTTCGCCTGGTAAATGGGAAGATTTTTCCTTTGCACGTCTATTGGTACCGAGGCATTTTCCTTTCTAGGTAGCAGCATCCCAGGCTTCTTGTCGAGACGGAAAAAAGGAGACCCCGGCTTAAATTTCTTCGCCGGAGGATGATCGGGGTTGTGGGGCATGGTCTAGAGAGAACCGCTTTACAAAGCAAAAACTTAAGGCTTGTTCAAAATGAAATGGAAATATATATGTTATGGATAAATACAGCCAAGCTACACTGCGGTTGTTTACCTCATCGACACAGCTAAATCCTTCCCACGTGGTAAGTTCCGTCGCAGGAGTTTGACGTCATATACCCCCCCTAACGGTGAGACTGTGCTATGGCAATACAGGCCTACACGCGTCACCTCACCTTCAACATGGGAGCCTAAAATCCAAAGAAGTATCACAGATAGAATAATGAGCCAGATATTTCACCGGATGTATAAATGTGAAGCACCTGGTTGGTGGACGGCAGTGGGAGAACATGGAGCTAGATGGATTTTGGCCGTCATTCTGCTAATTTTCTCCATACAGTTTTCTGTTTCCAAAACTAGAACCTGTAACACACAGAGTGGACTGCATTCAAAAATACTTTACCCTTTGCCAAATTTGTAAACAATTGTGTTGTTTAGAAGGAGTGCTAGGGCAAATTGAATTGTTTTAAAATGTAACCTTTATTTAACTAGGCAAGTCAGTTAAGAACAACTTATTTTTTACAGTGATGGCCTACCGGGGAACAGTGGGCAGAACGACACATTTTTACCTCGTCAGCTCAGGGATTCAATCCAGCAACCTTTCGGGTACTGACCCAACACTCTAACCACTAGGCTACCTGCCACCCCAAAGCACCTCACAGAGTAGGTGTTCCCTAATGGAAATATCCAAATAAATGCATAATAGGATCACACTAGCTCGTGCTTGACTCTGCCCACTGTGACTCATTTGATCCCATTGGAAACGACAGACTCTGGTCTACCTTGGGTTATTTATTTAAAAAAAATATATATATATATCATACACAACCAAACTGCAAAGCGAAACAGCACAAACACCTAGTGGAAGGTCATATAACTCAAGAGATTATGTACAGAATATCCACAGGTAGAGATGGACTAAATTACTTAAACATCGTTTTGTTTGATTATGAATACATACAACTGGGTATGTGTTGATCTATTGGTCTCACGATCGGACCAAAAAAAGGTCAATCATAGAGACTAAAATAAATAGGGTGCCAAATGTCACCCTATAGGCCCTGGTCTAAAAGAAGTACATTATAAAGACAGTAGGGTTCAATTTGGGACAGCACCTGGATTATAACCTGACCTTTTATGACGCCACGCAGTAAACCGGTGTTTCCCAACCCTGGTCCTCAAGCACCATCAACAGTACACATTTCTATTGTAACACTGGACAAGCACACCTGATTCAACTTGTCTATTAATCATCAAGCCCTCAATGAGTTGAATAAGGTGTGGTTGTCCAGGAATTCAATGTACAATGTGAACTGTTGGTGGGTACTGGAGGACTGGAGTTGGGCTGTTGGGGGTACTGGAGGACTGGAGTTGGGCTGTTGGAGGGTACTGAAGGACTGGAGTTTGGCTGTTGGGGGTACTGGAGAACTGGAGTTGGGCTGTTGGAGGGTACTGAAGGACTGGAGTTTGGCTGTTGGGGGTACTGGAGAACTGGAGTTTGGCTGTTGGGGGTACTGGAGGACTGGAGTTGGGCTGTTGGAGGGTACTGAAGGACTGGAGTTTGGCTGTTGGGGGTACTGGAGAACTGGAGTTTGGCTGTTGGGGTACTGGAGGACTGGAGTTTGGCTGTTGGGGGTACTGGAGGACTGGAGTTTGGCTGTTGGAGGACTGGAGTTTGGCTGTTGGGGTACTGGAGAACTGGAGTTTGGCTGTTGGGGGTACTGGAGGACTGAAGTTGGGCTGTTGGGGGTATTGGAGGACTGGAGTTGGGCTGTTGGGGGTACTGGAGGACTGGAGTTGGGCTGTTGGGGGTATTGGAGGACTGGAGTTTGGCTGTTGGGGGTACTGGAGGACTGGAGTTGGGCTGTTGGGGGTACTGGAGGACTGGAGTTGGGCTGTTGGGGGTACTGGAGGACTGGAGTTGGGCTGTTGGGGGTACTGGAGGACTGGAGTTGGGCTGTTGGGGGTACTGGAGTTTGGCTGTTGGGGGTACTGGAGGACTGGAGTTTGGCTGTTGGGGGTACTGGAGGACTGAAGTTGGGCTGTTGGGGGTACTGGAGGACTGGAGTTGGGCTGTTGGGGGTACTGGAGTTTGGCTGTTGGGGGTACTGGATGACTGGAGTTGGGCTGTTGGGGGTACTGGATGACTGGAGTTGGGCTGTTGGGGGTACTGGAGGACTGGAGTTTGGCTGTTGGGGGTACTGGAGGACTGGAGTTGGACTGTTGGGGGTACTGGAGTTTGGCTGTTGGAGGACTGGAGTTGGGCTGTTTTTTCTACCTGGTAGTTAATTGCACAAACCTGGTTTTCCCAGGTCTGAATCAGTCCCTGATTAGAATGAGAGGATGAAAAATGAGAAATGTTTTGTCCCTCCAGGACTGATCAAAAGAACAATCCCTGCACCAGAGCATCCTTCACATGTCACATGTTGTCACGAATGAAGCTTGAGTTCACAGGCTTTGGAAAAGGAAAGGGGCAAAGGGGAAAAGTAGTTACTGTGTAATGGTGTGGCTATTTATCCATTGTGACCTCTTATTGTGAACCCATACATTTACACTGGTCTGTTAAATCTGCAGTATTTTCTTGTGAAACGGGAAACTCTTAATGAGTTTGTTAGCACAAGTTGTATATCATAACTGAATAAATTCATCCAACGGTATTTATTTGTTTCATATGTAAAGACCTTTTTTTTCTTCAACAGTTTCAAAGTTTCACAGTTATCTGTCCTTACAGCGCCTTCAGAAAGTATTGACAAGTCTTTACCTGTTGTTGTGTTGTTGTTGTTGTTGTTGTTACAGCCTGAATTTAAAATGGATTACATTTAGATTTTGTGTCACTGGCTGGCACACAATACCCCATAATGTCGAAGTGGAATTATACTTTGAGAAATGAAAAGCTGAAATATCTTGACTCAATAAGTATTCAGCCCCTATGTTACGGTAAGCCTAAATAAGTTCAGGAGTAGAAATGTGCTTAACAAGTCACATATTAAGTTGCATTTGACTCTGTGTGAAAATAATAGTGTTTAACATGTTTGTTTTTTTAAATTACTACCTCATCTCTGTACCCCACGTATACAATTATCTGTAAAGTACCTCAGTTGAGCCACTGAATTTCAAACACAGATTCACAAAGACCAGGGAGGTTTTCCAAAGCCTCCAATGCAAAGAAGGTCACCTATTGGTAGATGGGTAAAAAAAAAAGCAGACATTGAATATCCCTTTGAGCATGGTGGGTGCAACTTTCACTGGGGACAGGGACAATATGAAATTGCACTTTTGTTCGCCCAGTTTTATCAATGGATACAAAACGAGGCAATGATGTGCTTTAGGACCATGCGGACACCTCCGAGCGGTCGGCTGTTTGGATTGTTTATCCAACTTGACCGGGGTAAGGGTAGCCAGGTGGAGAGCATGGCCAGTCGTAGAAAAATGCTTATTGAAATTCTCAATTATCGTGAATTTATAAGTGGTGACAGTGTTTCCTAGCCTCAGTGCAGTGGGCAGCTGGGAGGAGCTGTTCTTATTCTCCATGGACTTTACAGTGTCCCATAACTTTTTTTGAGTTTGTGCTACAGGAAGCACATTTCTGTTTGAAAAAGCTAGCCTTGGCTTTCCTAATTGTTTGTGTATATTGGTTCCTAACTTCCCTGAAAAGTTGCATATCACGGGGGCTATTCGATGCTAATGTAGTACACCACAGGATGTTTTTGTGCTGGTCAAGGGCAGTCAGGTCTGGAGTGAACCACGGGCTATATCTGTTCCTGGTTCTAATTTTTCTGTATGGGGCATGCTTATTTAAGATGGTGAGGAAAGCATTTTTAAAGAATAATCAGGCATCCTCTATTGACGGAATGAGGTCAATATCCTTCCAGGATACCTGAGCCAGGTCGATTAGAAAGGCCTGCTCGCTGAAGTGTTTTAGGGAGCGTTTGACAGTGATGAGGGGTTGCCGTAGACCCATTACGGATGCAGGCAATGAGGCAGTGATCGCTGAGATCTTGGTTGAAGACAGCAGATGTGTATTTGGAGGGCAAGTTGGTTAGGATGATATCTACGAGGGTGCCCGTGTTTACGGATTTGGGGTTGTACCTGGTAGGTTCATTGATAATTTGTGTGAGATTAAGGGCATAAAGCTTAGATCGTAGAATGGCCGGAGTGTTAAGCATGTCCCAGTTTAGGTCACCTAGCAGCACGAGCTCTGAAGATAGATGGGGGGCAATCAATTCACATATGGTGTCCGGGGCACAGCTGGGGGCTGAGGGGGGTCTATAGCAAGCGGCAGTAGTGAGAGACTTGTTTCTAGAAAGGTGGATTTTAAAAGAGTGTTGTCTCTTGTTTCGTCACACAGATCTTTACTATAGACTGCTGAGGTACTCTGTATGTGAATCTCTGTCTGCAATTGCTTTTTATTACTAAAGAGTTTTATACCAATGTTCCTTTGTCTGTTTCATCTATCTGGAAGACTGATTGTTAAAGGAAACTTACATCACCCAACGCAAAGGGCCAGCCAACACATCCTTCCACGAGATATCGTCCTGAAAACGAGGGTTGCTGCTATCCAAGCCGGCTAGTCGTTCATTCTATCGGTACGGTTGCCTGAGACGCGACCCAGTCTAAGTATTTTTGTTCTAAATCTATGGATGTTCGTTCTAAATGTTCCGTTGCCATGACGGCTGTCAACGTTCTTATCCTGTACTTGCTAGCTAGCCAACTTCAGCTAACATCTTCACGTCAAACAGTGCAGCCAGAATAACAGCAAAGTAGCTGCATTTGTGTTTGTTTAATTAAGCTGTTTTCTAGTGATTTTTTGGGGGGAGATGCATCCAAAAACAATGAGCTAATGATGTGAAATTTCGCCTGGCATAGAACATTTGGTCTCTCGCCAGGCCACTGTTCAGAAGAGATAGCCAACTACACAGCTAGCCAACTACACAGCTAACACAATCACTTTAAACTGAAGCTGGAATGACAGCAGACTAGCTGCATTTAGTGGTTTTCTATTGACATTTCTTTGTATGTACAGTGGGGCAAAAAAAGTATTTAGTCAGCCACCAATTGTGCAAGTTCTCCCACTTAAAAAGATGACAGTTGTGGACAGGTGTCTTTTATACTGATAACAAGTTCAAACAGGTGCCATTAATACAGGTAACGAGTGGAGGACAGAGGAGCCTCTTAAAGAATCCAGAAAATCTCACAGGTTTGTGAGAGCCAGAAATCTGGTTTGTTTGTAGGTGACCAAATACTAATTTGCAAATAAATTAATAAAAAATCCTACAATGCGATTTTCTGGATTTTTTTCTCTCATTTTGTCTGTCATAGTTGAAGTGTTCCTATGATGAAAATTACAGGCCTTTCTCATCTTTTTAAGTGGGAGAACTTGCACAGTTGGTGGCTGACTAAATACTTTTTTGGCCCCACTGTTTGCATAAAAATGATGCCGATTTATGATTACCACAGGTTGAGAAAAGTTGCCTGCCTGTCTGTCTTGTCCCGACTCCTGACACTTTCATTGCTATGGGACAGCTGGAGATTGAATTTCAGTATTGAAACAATGTTGCAAATGTTGGAGAAACAGACAGCAAGTTTAATACAAATCTAAGCTGTTGAAAACCAAATGCTAGTGTAAAAGAAATGGGAGATAATGTCTACATGCTTTTTATGGTGTATATCTAGTAGGCTATATTTCAATGAATCTTTATTTAACAAGGCCAAGTCAGGCAAGAAGAAATTCTTATTTACAATGACCACCTACCCCAGCCAAACCCTCCTCTCACCCGGAAGATGCTGGGTCTTCCTAAGGGACTCCCGATCACGGCCGGTTGTGATACATCCTGGGATCGAACCAGGGTCTGTAGTGATGCCTCTAGTACTGCAATGCAGTGCCAAAGACACCTGCACCACTCGGGAGCCTTACAATTATAATTATATGCCTGCCTGACTGTACATGGTTTGCAAATGTTATTTGAATGATTCCAGCTTAGCCTACTTCAACTAGTCTATCACAGTCATATCCTGTGATATATTGAAGCAATAAGGCACAAGGGTATATGACCAATATACCACGGCTAAGGGCTGTTCTTAAGCACGAGTACCTGGACACATCCCTTAGCCTTGGTATATTGGCCATATACCACAAATCCCAGAGGTGCCTTATTGCTATTATAAACTGGTTACCAACGTAATTAGAGAAGTAAAAATATATGTTTTGTCATACCCGTGATATACGGTCTGATATACCACGGCTGTCAGCCAATCAATATTGAGGGCTCGAACCACCCAGTTTATAATAAACTATAACACATTGATATATTGAACTACTTTCTCCAGGAGCTTACAGTTCAGTAGTCAATACACAGACATGGTTGTCCAGGATAAGACTCAGAGCATCAGTATCTACAGTATTGTTATTGGAACAACGACAAATCCCTATTGAACTGTGTCAAGTTCTGTCACGCAAATACGCACACACACTGGAGTGAATAAATTCTCTGAAAAGTAAACAGACCTACTTGAAATAGACCTAAGGGCCAAGTATTTGAGGCACGCTTGATTTAGCTTGAACACGGCAAACTGCAGCAAGTCAATCAGTACAACTGAAGTATTTAATATGCGCTTGACCCAGCCCTGGACTAGAAGTAACCTTTGTCAGAGCATAGAGCAGTAGCTCAGTATGCTACTGTTTACGTAGGCTATACAGCTGTAACAACCAGGTATAAATAGGGCTAATTGTGTGGTCATTTTTGAAGTTTTAAATGCTAGCTCATTTGCTATTCGAAAAGTTGGGATAAATAACGCATTTCAATTGTACTTTCCATTGCTGGACTAGAGATATGAGTTTATAGATTCTATTTTAAATCAACATGGCAACATTTTTGTGCGGTGTTGTTGTGTTGCACTCATTCCTAAGCAACACAACAGCACCAGTAAATGAATTGCGTTCGTTTCCACGGTTCTGTGTTGATCAAACAGATGCAGTTTAATTACATTCAGAACAGACCATTTCCTTTCATCAACCTATTATTCATGTAAATTGTATTATTGTTTAAATATTTTATTAAGGTATTCATTTATGTCTCTTGCTCATACTTTGTGTTGGCTACCCCCTACCAAAAATAACAAAAAACCATCCAATATACATTTGGGGAGCTGTTGTTGTAGCCTAAGTTTAGGTCAAGCGTGTCCCTGCTATGTCTGAACACCAGGAAGACAGTGTCAGGGGGGGGGGGGGGGGGGGGGGGTGAGAAGGATGTCTGTGACAGATGTTGAATGATCTGATCAGTGGCTCAGTGGAGTCATTATTTGCTTTAATGGACTGGGGACACCTTAGTAACATCTTGGTTTACGGCAAGATAGTATTTGTTTGTTTTGGAGTGAGGGAGAGGGAGAGAGAGAGAGAGAGGGAGAAAGAGAGAGAGAGAGAGAGAGGTTTGCTAGGTTAGTGAATGAGGAAGTGTGAGAGAGGGAAGGGTGACGGGGAGGAGGACCGCCTGTGGGGAGAGAGAGAGAGAGAGAGAGAGAGAGAGAGAGAGAGACGAAGAGAGCGAGAGAGGGAGAAGTCCAACACTGCTACTGAAACGTGTCAGCTGTTGGTTAAGGGAGGCTTAAGAATAATTAAGGGAGGCTGAAGAAGGGAGGTAGAGAGAGAGTTGATGTATACCAGTGGGGTTGAGAGACCTTCTTCTCTCCAGCGGAGCAGCAAGATGAAGAGTTTCATCACAAACACCCTCTCTGACTTCTTCTTCGAGTACGAGACCCCCCGTCAGGTGCTGGTACGGAACAGGAGGGTGGCGGTCGTGTGCCGATTGATCCAGCTGGGGGTCCTGGCTTACATCATCGGGTAAGTCCCCTCCCCTTTTAAAGGATTCTACAAACTCAGAGTGGACTGCATGTAGAGTTAGTGTTAGAGCTGTTGACATCATGTTCCAGCATGTCTACGGCTAAGAAATTCCTCAACTGCACAATCCATGACCCCAGCTTTTCTTATTTTCATGGCTTGTTACATGACTTGGGGTAATGGCGATCTTCACGAAGTACAACACTACTGTTAATTCATCAAGAGACCTCTAACCAAATCAAGGTGTGATATTTAAGGGTGATGACTTTATAATTTGGCAACAATTATTTTTGCTATGGATGTATGTATAGTATGGAACTCTCTTGTGGATGAATGACATTTGATCTAGTTCAGGTTTGATAATTAAGTGTGATGAGTCTAATGACTTACTCTAAATGCAAACAGAAACTATATATTTTTTTTGCGTACAGGATGAATGGATGTTAACAGAAACTATATATTTTTTGTGTACAGGATGAATGGATGTTAACAGAAACTATATATTTTTTGTGTACAGGATGAATGGATATTAACAGGAACTATCGTATGAGTGTCTGTTGTGGCAGCTGAAGTTCACTGAAAAAATATATAAACGCAACATGTAAAGTGTATCATGTTTCATTCAAAAATGTTTGCATAAATTTGTTTACATTCCTGTTAGTGAGGGTTTCTCCTTTGCCAAGATAATCCATCCACCTGACAGGTGTGGCATATCGAGAAGCTGATTAAACAGCATAATCGTTACACATTGCGCAACTTGTGCTGGGGACAAAAAAACAGCCACTTTAAAATGTGCAGTTTTGTCACAAAACACAATGCCACAATTTTCTCAAGTTTTGAGGGAGCGTTGAATTGGCATGCTGACTGCAGGAATGTCCACCAGAGCTGCCATAAACTGCCTCCAACATCGTTTTAGAGAATTTGGCAGTACGTCCAACCGGCCTCACAACCACAGACCATGTGTAACCACGCCGACCCAAGACCGCCACATCCGGCTTCTTCACCTGCAATAAGCCCTTTTTTGGGGAAAAAACTCATTCTGATTGGCTGGACCTGGCTCCCCAGTGGGTGGAGCTGCACCCCTCCCCAGTCATATAAAATCCATAGATTAGGGCCTAATTTATTTATTTCATTTGACTGTTTCCTTGTATTGAACTGTAACTCAGTAAAATCTTTGAAATTGTTGCATGTAGCGTTTATATTTTTTGTTGTTCAGTATATTTATCAGGAGAAATAGTGAGGATGATGGAACAACAGCCGGCATGTTATACAGTTTACTGTAAGCATAGGAGCTAGAGATGAGCTACAACCAGAGACATCAGTCTTGGGTAATAACAAATTAGTCATAGTGGGCAGGACAAGCAAGGAGGTGGGCAGAGCCAGGATCCTATTGGTGCATTATAGCAAATATTTGCATGTTTTGGTTAGAGAACGCCTACTCCGGGAAGTGTGCGTGTGCAGTAACTGAATTCGCCTTTGCACTCCTTCTAAACAATGCAATTTTTTTGCATCTTTTGGCAAAGGGTCTACAAAACTATATTGAGATGAAATGTTTCATCGATGAGTATGTTGGCCAAAATCCATCTCCCACTGACTGCCACTGGGATTCCTCTCACTACCATATTTGGGGAAATATCTGTCTCATGGTTGTATCTGTGGTAATGCCCTTTCCAGCTCATAGAGATTCGTGTCGAGACAACATAACTGCATTTTGGGCAACTTGCTCAGATAGATAGTCACATTGGACCAAACCTCTTAGCTTGCAAACATGCTACCACATGTAGGTTTGCAAATAGTGTGATGATTTATGGAGGACAAATTCATTCTTTGAAAAGAACAGTGCTTTTTCATTTTGTACAATGTATATTTAATGTTGTACTTTTGTTCTATCTTAATGGAGACAGACTGTGTTATGTTTCAACAAAACAAATGACTTGTTAGCACTTTCTGTGTGTGCATGCCTGCGTGTGTATTCTATCTTCAGGTAGCCAGACTTTAGGACCTACAGGATGTAAGATAGGCGTTTGGCTCACACAGATAACGATCAAACTTGGGTACACACACAGCTAAGCTGCGTGATTCGCAGAAAGTCAAGTGACAATGACATGTCAAAAGTCGATTCTCTGTTGAAAACACATCAGAGAAACGTACAGCACTCAGCTCTGCAGATGAAGTCATACCTGAATTATAGCCCCTCAGGTGTTTTCTCTTCCTACTGTGTCACCTCAAAGTGACCTCAGAGATGTACATTTCTTGGGACATTTTCAGGACAGGTTTCTCAGAGAGAGTTCACAGGACAGCTTCTAGAACAATAAGCTTTACCTTTTTGTACGGTGACAGGACGTTGTTGTCAGGGGCGGTAGGGTAGCCTAGTGGTTAGAGCGTCGGACTATTAACCGGAAGGTTGCAAGTTCAAACCCCCGAGCTGACAAGGTACAAATCTGTCTCCTCTGAACAGGCAGTTAACCCACGCCATTGAAAATAAGAATTTGTTCTTATTTAACTCCTTGCCTAGTTAAATAAAGGTAATATAAAAAAATGATGCTAATCAGGGTTCATCTTTATCATTGGTCCTAAACACTCTTTTATCAGGGGCGAAATTCCAAACCACATTCAAGGTTGAACGTTATCACCACCAAAAAAATGCAGGAAAAGTTTTCTTTGACTATAAAGTAAAGGTTTAATGGGTTTGTCCCTGAAAGTTAGGTGGTTATCTCCAGTCTCTGTTGATATTAGTGAGTGACCCCTGAGCACAACAGTTATTCTGTCAGCGTGAAACCGTTTCCCACCTCCCTACCCTCCATCCTCTCTCCCATCCTCCCTCCATCCCTACCTCTCTCCTTTCCTCCCTCCACCCCTACCTCTCTCCTTTCCTCCCTCCACCCCCGCCTCTCTCCTTTCCTCCTTCCATCCCTACCTCTCTCCTTTCCTCCCTCCATCCCCACCTCTCTCCTTTCCTCCCTCCATCCCTACCTCTCTCCTTTCCTCCCTCCATCCCTACCTCTCTCCTTTCCTCCCTCCATCCCTACCTCTCTCCTTCCTCCCTCCATCCCTACCTCTCTCATTTCCTCCCTCCATCCCTACCTCTCTCCCCCGTGCCACAGCTTTCAGGCCACGTGAGCTCAGGCCGTGATGAACATGGAGTGAGACGTGACTAAGGAGCCTGTCTAGGACTCTCTTCATCAGGGCCCTGCAAGACTTTAACAGCTCAGAGATCAAAAAAAATCACTGGTCTTTCAGCCATGGATCAGACAGCTATGGGCCTTAATCGAAGTAGGAAGACTCATAGGAGCTCTTATCTGGAAAAACACAGTGCGCTCAGGAAGAGCCACAAAAGACAATCACACATCAGAAAGATCTGTCGCTTGGTCTGTTGGACTTTGTCGCTCTCTCTCAGCTGTCCGTCCGTCTGTCCGTCCGTCCGCCCGCCCGCCCATCAAATCGATCAGAAATACAGTGTAGACATTGTTAATGTTGTAAATGACTATTGTAGCTGGAAATGGCAGATTTTTTAAAATGGAATATCTACATAGGCGTACAGAGACCCATTATCAGCAACCATCACTCCTGTGTTCCAATGGCGCGTTGTGTTAGCTAATCCAAGTTTGTAACTTTAAAAGGCAAATTGATCATTAGAAAACTATTTTGCAATTATGTTAGCACAGCTGAAAACTGTTGTGCTGATTAAAGAAGCAATAAAACTGGCCTTCTTTAGACTAGTTGAGTATCTGGAGCATCAGCATTTGTGGGTTCGAATACAGGCTCAAAATGACCAGAAACAAATCACTTTCTTCTGAAACTCGTCCGTCTATTCTTGTTCTCTTCTTGTTCTGAGTCTATTCAGTCTATTCTTGTTCTGAGAAATGAAGGCTATTCCATGCGAGAAATTGCCAAGAAACTGAAGATCTCGTACAATGCTGTGTACTGCTCCCTTCACAGAACAGAGCAAACTTGCACTAACCAGAATAGGAAGAGGAGTGGGAGGCCCCGGTGCACAACTGAGCAAGAGGACAAGTACATTAGAGTGTCTAGTTTGAGAAACAGACGCCTCACAAGTCCTCAACTGGCAGCTTCATTAAAAAGTACCTGCAAAACACCAGTCTCAACGTCAACAGTGAAGAGGAGACTCCGGGATGCTGCCCTTCTTGACACCAGGCCATCCTCCAAAAGTATTTTCCTCACACCTGCCTGCTGCCATTCCTGAGCAAGCTCTGTGCTGGTGGTGCCCCGATCCCTCAGCTGAATCAACTTTAGGAGACGGTCCTGGCGCTTCCTGGACTTTCTTGGGTGCCCTGAAGCCTTCTTCACAAAAATTGAACCGCTCTCCTTGAAGTTCTTGATGATCCGATACATGGTTGATTTAGGTGTAATCTTACTGGCAGCAATATCCTTGCCTGTGAAGCCCTTTTTGTGCAAAGCAATGATGACGGCACGTGTTTCCTTGCAGGTAACTATGGTTTACAGAGGAAGAACAATGATTCCAAGCACCACCCTCCTTTTGAAGCTTCCAGTCTGTTTTTTGAACTCAATCAGCATAACAGAGTGATCTCCAGCCTTGTCCTCGTCAACACTCACACCTGTGTTAACGAGAGAATCACTGACATGATGACAGCTGGTCCTTTTGTGGCAGGGCTGAAATGCAGTGAAAATATTTTTGGGGGATTCAGTACATTTGCATGGCAAAGTGGGACTTTGCAATTTATTGCAAATCATCTGTTCACTCTTCATAACATTCTGGAATTTATGCAAATTGCCATCATACAAACTGAGGCAGCAGACTTTGTGAAAATGTATATTTGTGTCATTCTCAATACTTTTTGCCATGACTGTACATGTAGGTGGGGGCAAAGTGACTATGCATATGTAACAAACAGACAGAGAGTAGCAGCAGTGTACAACTGTCTTGGTGTGTTTGGACCACTTGAAACTCTCGACCCGTGGACTACAGGAAAGGCGGGCTGAAAAGGCCCCCATTAACATCGACAGCCCCGTCGATGTTAATGGGGGCCTTTTCAGCCCGCCTTTCCTGTAGTCCACGATCAGCTCCTTTTCTTGCTCACATTGAGGAAGAGGTTGTTGTCCTGACACCACACTGCCTGTTCTCTGACCTCCTCCCTATAGGCTGTCTCATCGTTGTCGGTGATCAGGCCTACCACTGTTGTGTTGTCAGCAAACTTAATGATGGTGTTGGAGTTGTGTTTGACCACGCAGTCATGGGTGAGGAGGGGACTAAGTACACATCCCTGAGGGGCCCCAGTGTTAAGGATCAGCATGGCAGACGTATTGCTGCCTACTCTTACCAGCTGGGGTCAGCCAGTCAGGGGGTCCAGGATCCAGTTGCAGAGGGAGGTGTTCCAGGTCCTTAGCTTAGTGATGATCTTTGTGGGCACTATGGTGTTGAACGCTGAGCTGTAGTCAATGAACAGCATTCTCACATAGGTGTTCCTTTTGTCCAGGTGCGAAAGGGCAGTGTGGAGTGCGATTGATATTGTGTCATCTGTGGATCTGTTGGGGCGGTATGCAAATTGGAGTGGGTCTAGGGTGTCCGGGAGGATGCTGTTGATGTGAGTCATGACCAGCCTTTCAGAGCACTTCATGGCAACCGACATGAGTGCCATGGGGCGGTAATCATATCATTTAGGCAGGTTACCTTCGCTTCCTTGGGCACAGGGACTATGGTGGTCTGCTTGAAACATGTCGGTATTACAGACTCGGTCAGGGAGAGGTTGACAATGTCAGTGAAGGTACTTGCCAGTTGGTCCGCACATGCTTTGAGTACACGTCCTGGTAATCCATCTGGCCCAGCGGCTTTGTGAATGTTGACCTGTTTAAAGGTTTTGTTCACATCGGCTACCGAGAGCGTTATCACACAATAATCCAGAACAGATGGTGCTCTCGTGATTGCTTCAGTGTTGCTTACCTTGAAGTGAGCATAAAAGGCATTTAGCTCGTCTGGTAGGCTCGCGTCACTCAGGGATGTGTACTTAGTCCCCTCTTCCCCTTCCCTGTTCACCCATGACTGCGTGGTCAAACACAACTCCAACACCATCATTAAGCAGCACTGGGTTTCCCTCCGTAATAATTTTCAAGCCCTGCCACATCCGACGAGCGTCAGAGCCGGTGTAGTAGGAATCAGTCTTACTCCTGTTTTGACGCTTTGCTTGTTTGATGGTTCGTCTGAGGGCATCGTGGGATTTCTGATAAGCGTCCAGATTAAAAAGCGGCAGCTCTAGCCCTTAGCTCGATGCGGATGTTGCCTGTAATCCATGGCTTCTGGTTGGGATATGTACGTACAGTCCCTGTGGGTCTAGCTGTCTTCATGTATAATAGACAGTTCTGTTAGGGTCTAGCTGTTTTGATGCATGTTGGACTGTTAGGGTCAGAATGAGTGAATACATTTCAATCGAGCCTTAATTGAATGAAGAACATAGACAGAATGCAATTATGAAGGTTTATTAAAACAGTATTGGAGGGATAGCCTGGTCTCCGACAGATGACCCCTGGAGCCAGATGCCGGGATAGCAGAAGCTCTTTGATGGGCAGCTGGCATCAGAAGCCCACCGGGCTGGGACAAAGAGGTTCAGATGACAGACCTTCAGTTAGTGGAGGGTAGCCGATGTAACTTTTGCTACATAGACAGCAATTAAGAGACGAGGGTAAGCAATCATTTAAATTCTGTCCATCACAAGATTTACACCCATTGGTGAGAAGAGAGCAACGTGATCATTCCAGAGGTGTATGCCCATAGGTCTCCTCAAAAGTGTGGTGAAATTACATTCTTCTACTGTAGCTCATTGGCTAGAACATAATAGGTCAATGACATTTTGCACGTGGTTAATTGATAGTAGAGGAGGAGGACTGACATGGCTCTGTGATGATGAGACTGTTTGTAAATATGACAAATAGAAAGTTCCCACTATGCCCATGACAAAAGAGGCAATGTAAATACATTATAATACTGAAACAATATTTACTGTGTGAAGAGACATTCAGACCAGCCTTAGTGATTTAACTTTTACATTTTGACTTTAAATTTGATGTGAACTTTATTTAACCCGACCACTAACAGCCCAACTCCAGTCCTCCAGTACCCCTAACAGCCCAACTCCAGTTCTCCAGTACCCCCAACAGCCCAACTCCAGTCCTTCAGTACCCCTAACAGCCCAACTCTAGTCCTCCAGTACCCCCAACGGCCCAACTCCAGTCCTCCAGTACCCCTAACAGCCCAACTCCAGTCCTCCAGTAACCCCAACAGCCCAACTCCAGTCCTCCAGTACCCCCAACAGGCCAACTCCAGTCCTCCAGTACCCCCAACAGCCCAACTCCAGTCCTCCAGTACCCCCAACAGCCCATCTCCAGTCCTTCAGTACCCCCAACAGCCCAACTCCAGTCCTCCAGTACCCACAACAGGCCAACTCCAGTCCTCCAGTACCCCCAACAGCCCAACTCCAGTCCTCCAGTACCCCCAACAGCCCAACTCCAGTCCTCCAGTACCCCCAACAGCCCAACTCCAGTCCTCCACTGTTCTGGTATTGGAACTCTACAATGTATTGGAACTCTATACTGTTCTGGCATTGGAACTCTATACTGTATTGGAACTCTATACTGTTCTGGCATTGGAACTCTATACTGTATTGAAACTCTACACTGTATTGGAACTCTATACTGTTCTGGAACTCTATACTGTTCTGGTCTTGGAACTCTACACTGTTCTGGCATTGGAACTCTATACTGTATCGGAGCTCTACACTGTATTGGAACTCTACAATGTTCCTGCATTGGAACTCTATACTGTATTGGAACTCTATGCTGTATTGGAACTCTATACTGTATTGGAACTCTACACTGTATTGGAACTCTACACTGGTCTGATATTGGATCTCTATACTGTTCTGGTATTGGAACTCTATACTCTTCTGGTATTGGAACTCTATACTGTATTGGAACAATATACTGTTCTGGCATTGGAACTCTACACTGTATTGGAACTCTACACTGTATTGGAACTCTACACTGTATTGGAACTCTACACTGTATTGGAACTCTATACTGTATTGGATCTCTATACTGTTATGGTTTTGGAACTCTATACTGTTCTGGCATTGGAACTCTACACTGTATTGGAACTCTACACTGTATTGGAACTCTACACTGTATTGGAACTATACACTGTATTGGAACTCTATACTGTTCTGGCATTGGAACTCTACACTGTATTGGAACTCTACACTGTATTGGAACTCTACACTGTATTGGAACTCTACACTGCATTGGAACTCTACACTGTATTGGAACTCTATACTGTATTGGAACTATATACTGTATTGGAACTCTATACTGTATTGGATCTCTATACTGTTATGGTATTGGAACTCTATACTGTTCTGGTATTGGAACTCTATACTGTTCTGGCATTGGAACTCTATACTGTATTGGAACTCTATACTGTTCTGGCATTGGAACTCTACACTGTATTGGAACTCTACACTGTATTGGAACTATACACTTTATTGGAACTCTACACTGTATTGGAACTCTATACTGTTCTGGCATTGGAACTCTACACTGTATTGGAACTCTACACTGTATTGGAACTCTACACTGTATTGGAACTCTACACTGCATTGGAACTCTACACTGTATTGGAACTCTACACTGTTCTGGCATTGGAACTCTATACTGTATTGGAACTCAATTCTGTATTGGAACTCTATACTGTATTGGAACTCTATACTGTATTGGAACTCTACACTGGTCTGATATTGGATCTCTATACTGTTCTGGTATTGGAACTCTATACTCTTCTGGTATTGGAACTCTATACTGTATTGGAACAATATACTGTTCTGGCATTGGAACTCTACACTGTATTGGAACTCTACACTGTATTGGAACTCTACACTGTATTGGAACTCTACACTGTATTGGAACTCTATACTGTATTGGATCTCTATACTGTTATGGTATTGGAACTCTATACTGTTCTGGCATTGGAACTCTACACTGTATTGGAACTCTACACTGTATTGGAACTCTACACTGTATTGGAACTATACACTGTATTGGAACTCTATACTGTTCTGGCATTGGAACTCTACACTGTATTGGAACTCTACACTGTATTGGAACTCTACACTGTATTGGAACTCTACACTGCATTGGAACTCTACACTGTATTGGAACTCTATACTGTATTGGAACTATATACTGTATTGGAACTCTATACTGTATTGGATCTCTATACTGTTATGGTATTGGAACTCTATACTGTTCTGGTATTGGAACTCTATACTGTTCTGGCATTGGAACTCTATACTGTATTGGAACTCTATACTGTTCTGGCATTGGAACTCTACACTGTATTGGAACTCTACACTGTATTGGAACTATACACTTTATTGGAACTCTACACTGTATTGGAACTCTATACTGTTCTGGCATTGGAACTCTACACTGTATTGGAACTCTACACTGTATTGGAACTCTACACTGTATTGGAACTCTACACTGCATTGGAACTCTACACTGTATTGGAACTCTACACTGTTCTGGCATTGGAACTCTATACTGTATTGGAACTCAATTCTGTATTGGAACTCTATACTGTATTGGAACTCTATACTGTATTGGAACTCTACACTGGTCTGATATTGGATCTCTATACTGTTCTGGTATTGGAACTCTATACTCTTCTGGTATTGGAACTCTATACTGTATTGGAACAATATACTGTTCTGGCATTGGAACTCTACACTGTATTGGAACTCTACACTGTATTGGAACTCTACACTGTATTGGAACTCTACACTGTATTGGAACTCTATACTGTATTGGATCTCTATACTGTTATGGTATTGGAACTCTATACTGTTCTGGCATTGGAACTCTACACTGTATTGGAACTCTACACTGTATTGGAACTCTACACTGTATTGGAACTATACACTGTATTGGAACTCTATACTGTTCTGGCATTGGAACTCTACACTGTATTGGAACTCTACACTGTATTGGAACTCTACACTGTATTGGAACTCTACACTGCATTGGAACTCTACACTGTATTGGAACTCTATACTGTATTGGAACTATATACTGTATTGGAACTCTATACTGTATTGGATCTCTATACTGTTATGGTATTGGAACTCTATACTGTTCTGGTATTGGAACTCTATACTGTTCTGGCATTGGAACTCTATACTGTATTGGAACTCTATACTGTTCTGGCATTGGAACTCTACACTGTATTGGAACTCTACACTGTATTGGAACTATACACTTTATTGGAACTCTACACTGTATTGGAACTCTATACTGTTCTGGCATTGGAACTCTACACTGTATTGGAACTCTACACTGTATTGGAACTCTACACTGTATTGGAACTCTACACTGCATTGGAACTCTACACTGTATTGGAACTCTACACTGTTCTGGCATTGGAACTCTATACTGTATTGGAACTCAATTCTGTATTGGAACTCTATACTGTATTGGAACTCTATACTGTATTGGAACTCTACACTGTTCTGGCATTGGAACTCTATACTGTATCGGAGCTCTACACTGTATTGGAACTCTACAATGTTCCTGCATTGGAACTCTATACTGTATTGGAACTCTATACTGTATTGGAACGCTACACTGTATTGGAACCCTACACTGGTCTGATATTGGATCTCTATACTGTTCTGGTATTGGAACTCTATACTCTTCTGGTATTGGAACTCTATACTGTATTGGAACTCTATACTGTTCTGGTATAGGAACTCTTTACTGTATTGGAACTCTACACTGTATTGGAACTCTATACTGTATTGGAACAATATACTGTTCTGGCATTAGAAGTCTACACTGTATTGGAACTCTACACTGTATTGGAACTCTACACTGTATTGGAACTCTTTACTGTTCTGGCATTGGAACTCAACACTGTATTGGAACTCTATACTGTTCTGGTATTGGAACTTTACACTGTATTGGAACTCTATACTGTTCTGGTATTGGAACTCTACACTGTGTTGGAACTCTATACTGTTCTGGTATTGGAACTCTACACTGTATTGGAACTCTATACTGTTCTGGTATTGGAACTCTATACTGTTCTGGTGTTGGAACTCTACACTGTATTGGAACTCTATACTGTATTTGAACTCTGTACTGTATTGGAACTCTACACTGTTCTGGCATTGGAACTCTATACTGTATCGGAACTCTACACTGTATTGGAACTCTATACTGTATTGGAACTCTATACAGTATTGGAACTCTACACTGTTCCTGTATTGGAACTATATACTGTATTGGAACTCTATACTCCATTGTAACTCTATACTGTATTGGAACTCTATACTGTATTGGAACTCTACACTGTATTGGAACTCTACAATGTTCCTGCATTGGAACTCTATACTGTATTGGAACTCTATACTGTATTGGAACGCTACACTGTATTGGAACCCTACACTGGTCTGATATTGGCTCTCTATACTGTTCTGGTATTGGAACTCTATACTCTTCTGGTATTGGAACTCTATACTGTATTGGAACTCTATACTGTTCTGGTATTGGAACTCTGTACTGTATTGGAACTCTACACTGTATTGGAACTCTACACTGTATTGGAACAATATACTGTTCTGGCATTGGAAGTCTACACTGTATTGGAACTCTACACTGTATTGGAACTCTACACTGTATTGGAACTCTTTACTGTTCTGGCATTGGAACTCAACACTGTATTGGAACTCTATACTGTTCTGGTATTGGAACTTTACACTGTATTGGAACTCCATACTGTTCTGGTATTGGAATTCTAAACTGTGTTGGAACTCTATACTGTTCTGGTATTGGAACTCTACACTGTATTGGAACTCTATACTGTTCTAGCATTGGATCTCTATACTGTTCTGGTATTGGAACTCTATACTGTTCTGGTGTTGGAACTCTACACTGTTCTGGCATTGGAACTCTATACTGTATCGGAACTCTACACTGTATTGGAACTCTATACTGTATTGGAACTCTATACAGTATTGGAACTCTACACTGTTCCTGTATTGGAACTATATACTGTATTGGAACTCTATACTCCATTGTAACTCTATACTGTATTGGAACTCCATACTGTATTGGAACTCTATACTGTATTGGAACTCTATACTGTATTGGAACTCTACACTGTATTGGAACTCTACACTGTATTGGAACGCTATACTGTTATGGTATTGGAACTCTATACTATTATGGTATTAGAACTCTACACTATATTGGAAGTCTATACTGTTCTGGTATTGGAACTCTATACTGCATTGGAACACTACACTGTATTGGAACTCTATACTGTATTGGAACTCTACACTGTATTGGAACTCTATACTGTATTGGAACTCTATACTGTATTGGAACTCTACACTGTATTGGATCTCTATACTCTTATGGTATTGGAACTCTATACTGTTCTGGTATTGGAACTCTATACTGTTCTGGCATTGGAACTCTATACTGTATTGGAACTCTATACTGTATTGGAACTCTATACTGTTCTGGTATTGGAACTCTATACTGTATTGGAACTCTATACTGTTCTGGTATTGGAACTCTATACTGTTCTGGTCTTGGAACTCTACACTGTATCTACACTGTATTGGAACTCTACACTGTTCTGGTCTTGGAACTCTATACTGTTCTGTTCTTGGAACTCTATACTGTTCTAGTCTTGGAACTCTACACTGTTCTTGTCTTGGAACTCTATACTGTATTGGAACTCTATACTGTATTGGAACTCTTCACTATTCTGGTCTTGGAACTCTACACTGTTCTGGTCTTGGAACTCTATACTGTTCTGGTCTTGGAACTCTACACAGTTCTGGTATTGGAGCTCTATACTATATTGGAACTCTATACAGTATTGGAACTCTACACTGTTCCTGCATTGGAACTATATACTGTATTGGAACTCTATACTCTATTGTAACTCTATACTGTATTGGAACTCCATACTGTATTGGAACTCTATACTGTATTGGAACTCTATACTGTATTGGAACTCTACACTGTATTGGAACTCTACACTGTATTGGAACGCTATACTGTTATGGTATTGGAACTCTATACTATTATGGTATTAGAACTCTACACTATATTGGAACTCTATACTGTTCTGGTATTGGAACTCTATACTGCATTGGAACACTACACTGTATTGGAACTCTATACTGTATTGGAACTCTACACTGTATTGGAACTCTATACTGTATTGGAACTCTATACTGTATTGGAACTCTATACTGTATTGGAACTCTACACTGTATTGGATCTCTATACTCTTATGGTATTGGAACTCTATACTGTTCTGGTATTGGAACTCTATACTGTTCTGGCATTGGAACTCTATACTGTATTGGAACTCTATACTGTATTGGAACTCTACACTGTATTGGAACTCTATACTGTTCTGGTATTGGAACTCTATACTGTATTGGAACTCTATACTGTTCTGGTATTGGAACTCTATACTGTTCTGGTCTTGGAACTCTACACTGTATTGGAACTCTACACTGTTCTGGTCTTGGAACTCTATACTGTTCTGTTCTTGGAACTCTATACTGTTCTAGTCTTGGAACTCTACCCTGTTCTGGTCTTGGAACTCTATACTGTATTGGAACTCTATACTGTTCTGGTCTTGGAACTCTACACAGTTCTGGTATTGGAGCTCTATACTATATTGGAACTCTATACTGTATTGGAACTCTATACTGTATTGGAACTCTATACTGTTCTGGTATTGGAACTCTATACTCTATTCGAACTCTTTACTGTTCTGGTCTTGGAACTCTATACTGTTCTGGTATTGGAACTCTACACTGTATTGGAACTCTATACTGTATTGGAACTCTATACTGTTCTGGCATTGGAACTCTATACTGTATTGGAACTCTATACTGTTCTGGTCTTGGAACTCTATACTGTTTTGGAACTCTATACTGTATTGGAACTCTATACTGTTCTGGCATTGGAACTCTACACTGTTCTTGTCTTGGAACTCTACACTGTATTGGAACTCTATACTGTATTGGAACTCTACACTGGAACTCTACACTGTTCTGGTCTTGGAACTCTACACCGTTCTGGTATTGGAACTCTATACTGTATTGGAACTCTATACTGTTCTGGTCTTGGAACTCTACACAGTTCTGGTATTGGAACTCTATACTGTATTGGAACTCTATACTGTTCTTGTCTTGGAACTCTATACTGTATTGGAACTATACTGTATTGGAACTCTATACTGTATTGGAACTCTATACTCTTATGGTATTGGAACTCTATACTGTTCTGGTCTTGGAACTCTATACTGTATTGGAACTATACTGTATTGGAACTCTATACTGTATTGGAACTCTATACTCTTATGGTATTGGAACTCTATACTGTTCTGGTATTGGAACTCTACACTGTTCTGGTATTGGAACTCTATACTGTTCTGGTATTGGAACTCTACACTGTTCTGGTATTGGAACTCTACACTGTTTTGGTATTGGTGCTCTACACTGTTCTGGTATTGGAACTCTACACTGTTCTGGTATTGGAACTCTACACTGTTCTGGTATTGGAGCTCTACACTCTTCTGCTATTGGAGCTCTACACTGTTCTGGTATTGGAACTCTACACCGTTTTGGTATTGGAGCTCTACACTGTTCTGGTATTGGAACTCTACACTGTTTTGGTATTGGAACTCTACACTGTTTTGGTATTGGAGCTCTACACTGTTCTGGTATTGGAACTCTACACTGTTTTGGTATTGGAGCTCTACACTGTACTACATAAATGAATGACATCTGAATCTGGAGGGGATACGTTACTTGGCCATTGGTTCGTGGCCATTTAAATTCAAATTCAAACTGGCATTAATCAGTATTGATTGTCTCAGAAGTTTTAACATACACATGAAAGAACTCTGAATGGATGATGAATGTTTATGTGATCATCGTTCAAGTTTCAGAGAGGGTATATTTTACTTATATTGTTTATCGTTTTTATCTAACCGAGTTCTTTTGGTAAAAACTAGTCCTCATATTTGACCACTTTCGTCCCCACTTGTTCTCTTCATGGCTATAGGGAGTCCACTAAAAGGCCAGTCTGAATATCGACTGAAGAAATGGTACAGGAGGTGCCACAGCTGCTACTAATAGCCACTATGTAGACCAGGAAAATGCACTTTATTTCAGGGATTATCTATAGTGGGGCCATATTAAATATTAAAGGCCTCAATGTGGGTGTGAATGGGGACCGTGTGTTTTTACACGGTGTATGATTGTGAAGTCCCCCCCTCTTTAAGTTAGCACTTAGGAGACATGTTCAGTTCATCTGGATCTAGGTTATGTTTATCTCCACTGGTTACTAGCTATTTTGCTTTGTAATTCTCAGGCTTAATTTTAATTTTCACATTCAGATTAGTCACACTTTGAAGATATTCCGTTGTCTGTTTCCTCTTTCTGAAGAAATATACAAAGAAACCAGTGCAATCTAAATCAACAATCTGAAACACGATTCCATCCAGTAAGTTCTTCAGAAAGAGAAAATGACTGTTGTGCTTCCCTGTCTGTTGTTCGCAACAGCATCTACTCTTATTTAGTATGTTTAACTTAAACACTTGCCTGTTAACTTTAATAATATTGAAGTAAAAATTGTGTTTATTAACAATTCAAATGTTAAGATTTGTTTTTCAGTAAATTAACATTTTAAGGATGAATGTGTTTGCCTTGCCTCTGAGGGTTGTCTGCTAATGCTGATGTTCTAATTTTTAGTAGCCCCCACGAGTCCCTACACAGTTACTTGATCTATTGGAAACTGTGATATCAACACAGCTGGATTTCAAGTCTGTAAAGATGTCTTTGTCATAAGCATTTGTAATGCACTTTGACTAGCATAGAAAACTGAAATGTTATCATTTGCCCTGTTTTGTTTGTACTTTGTGTTTCAATTTAAATATTGGGGTTATGTAGTAGCTCACCTGCTGTGACCTCACAGTAGGTGACGTAAAGCAGGAAGAGTAATTACATTTAAACAATGGAATGTGAATATTTATGTTATTATTTCACCAAACTTCATAATAATTTCTCTGATATGGTACGAAAGGTTTGACAATCATTATTTACATTTTATAATTATGGTATTGGCATTGAGGATCGGTTTGTGAAATTGACATGTGGATATGACTTTGAACAATATGGAGCACATTTGTTTTGGCCTAATTGAAGTTCAGTTTTTTAATAATCAGCGCTAGGGCAGTGAGCTGTGGTATTAGAACCTGTAATGATATGAATTAACTTCATGATGCTGAGGAAACAGAAGTGCCATAACTTCCTTACCAATATTATTCTCATTTTGATTTTCAAGATCACCATGTAGTTGAATTAGGATTTTTCTGCAATTTAAACAATCTAATTTAATAATTCTGGGCTCCCGAATGACACAGCGGTCTAAGGCAGTGCATCTCAGTGCTAGAGGCGTCACTACAAGACCCTGGTTTGATTCCAGATCTTGGTTCGAATCCCTTGTTATCGGTTGCAACACTCACTACCGAGTTCCAAACTGTCTCTGGAAGCAGTTTCAGCACAATAACTGTTCATTGGGAGCTTCATGAAATGGGTTTCCATGACCGAGCAGCCGCACACAAGCCTAAGATCACCATGCGCAATGCCAAGCGTTGGCTGGAGTGGTGTAAAGCTTGATGCCATTGGACTCTGGAGCAGTGGAAATGTGTTCTCTGGAGTGATGAATCCCGCTTGACCATCTAGCAGTCCGACAGATGAATTTGGGTGTGGTGGATGCCAGGAGAACGCTACCTGCCCCAATGCATTGTGACAACTGTAAAGTTTGGTGGACGAGGAATAATGTCTTAGGCTGTTTTTCCATGGTTCGGGCTAGGCCCTCAGTTCCAGTGGAGGGAAATTTTAACACTACAGCATACAACGTCATTCTACATGATTCTTGGCAAGAGTTTGGGAAAGGCCCTTTCCTGTTTCAGCATGACAATGCCCCCGTGCACAAAGTGAGGTCCTTACAGTAATGGTTTATCGAGATTGATGTGTAAGAACTTGACTGGTCTTTACAGAGCCCTGACCTCAACCCCATCGAACAACTTTGGGATGAACTGGAACACCGACTGCGAGCCTAATCGCCCAACATCAGTGCCCGAACTCCCTAATTCTCTTATGACTGAATGGAAGCAAGTCCCCGCAGCAATGGTCCAACATCCAGTGGAAAGCCTTAACAGAAGACTGGAGACTGTTACAGCAGCAAAGGGGGGACCAACTCCATATTACTGTCCATGATTTTGGAATTAAATGTTCGACAAGCAAGGGTCCAGATACACTACATGACTAAAAGTATCTCTGACGCTGAAACGACTAGCATGAGTCTGGTTCCTCTCAAAGTTTCTGCCTTCCAGGGATCATTTCCTTACCACTGTTCTTCCACTTTTTTAGGATCTTGGTCGGTTTACTGCAAACAACAACTTTTGGGGCTTTATGAAAATGTTTGATTGACTGGTGGTATCCTGTGTCCTGTCCAGGTGGGTGTTCATCTATGAGAAAGGCTACCAGTCGTCAGACACGGCCGTGGGTTCCGTCTTGACTAAGATGAAGGGGGTGGGTTACACCAATGTGACCGGAGAGGAGAGGATCTGGGACGTGGCTGACTATGTCTTCCCTGTACAGGTGGGTCATTGGCTGAGTGTGGACCTACTAAGGTATTATTGTTATAAGAAGGACATTTTACTGAATGAATGAGTGACCTGAAAGGTCACAGATCTCTAGAACCTCTAGGAACAGTGTTCTGTAGTAGTGGTGTAATAGTAGTGTGGTAGTGGTGTAATAGTAGTGTGGTAGTTGTGTAGTAGTAGTGTGGTAGTTGTGTAGTAAGGCAATAGTAGTGTAGTAAGGTAATAGTAGTGTAGTAATAGTGTGATAAGTTAATAGCATCATAGTAGTAGTGTAGTAGTGCAATAGTATTGTAGTAGTAGTGTGGTAGTAGTGTAGAAAGGTAATAGTAGTGTAATGTAGTAGTAGTGTAATAGTATTGTAATATTAGTGTAGTAGTGTAGTAGCAGTGTAATAAGGTAATAGTGGTGTAATAGTAGTGTAGTAAGGTAATAGTAGTTTAGCAGTAGTGTAATAGTAGTGTGGTTGTATTGTAGTAAGGTGCAGTAATAGTAGTGTAGTAATGTAATAGTAGTGTAACAGTAGTGTAACAGTAGTGTAGTGAGGTAATTGTCGTGTAGTATTGTAGTAGTGTAATAGTAAGGTAATAGTAGGTTAGTATTGTAGTAGTGTATTGGTAGTGTGGTAGTATTGTAATTGTAGTAGTAGTAGTGTAGTAAGGTAATAGTAGTGTAGTAGTAGTCTAGTAAGGTAATAGTATTGTAATAGTAGTGTAGTAGTTTAGTAAGGTAAAAGGTATGTAGTGGAATTGTAATAGTATTGCAATAGTGTAATAAGAAGGTAATGGTAGCGTGGTGGTAGTGTTGTAGTTTAGTGGTTTTGTAGTAGTAGTGTAGTAAGGTAGTAGTAGTGTAGTAGTAGTGTAGTAGTGTAGTAAGGTAATAGTAGTGTAGTAGTATTGTAATAGTAGTGTAGTAGTGTCATAAGGTAATAGTAGTGTAATAGTAGTGTAGTAGTATTGTAATAGTAGTGTAGTAGTGTCATAAGGTAATAGTAGTGTAGTAGTGTCATAAGGTAATAGTAGTGTAGTGGTATTGTAATAGTAGTGTAGTGGTATTGTAATAGTAGTGTAGTAGTATTGTAATAGTAGTGTAGCAGTGTCTTAAGGTAATAGTATTGTAATAGTAGTGTAGTAAGGTAATAGTAGTGTAGCAGTGTCTTAAGGTAATAGTAGTGTAATAGTAGTGTAGTAGTATTGTAATAGTAGTGTAGTAGTATTGTAATAGTAGTGTAGTAGTATTGTAATAGTAGTGTAGTAGTATTGTAATAGTAGTGTAGTAGTATTGTAATAGTAGTGTAGTAGTATTGTAATAGTAGTGTAGTAGTGTCATAAGGTAATAGTATTGTAATAGTAGTGTAGTGGTATTGTAATAGTAGTGTAGTAGTGTCATAAGGTAATAGTATTGTAATAGTAGTGTAGTAGTATTGTAATAGTAGTGTAGTAGTGTCATAAGGTAATAGTATTGTAATAGTAGTGTAGTAGTATTGTAATAGTAGTGTAGCAGTGTCATAAGGTAATAGTATTGTAATAGTAGTGTAGTGGTATTGTAATAGTAGTGTAGTAGTGTCATAAGGTAATAGTAGTGTAGTAGTAGTGTAGTAGTGTCATAAGGTAATAGTAGTGTAGTGGTATTGTAATAGTAGTGTAGTAGTGTCATAAGGTAATAGTAGTGTAGTAGTAGTGTAGTAGTGTCATAAGGTAATAGTAGTGTAGTGGTATTGTAATAGTAGTGTAGTAGTGTCATAAGGTAATAGTATTGTAATAGTAGTGTAGTGGTATTGTAATAGTAGTGTAGTAGTGTCATAAGGTAATAGTATTGTAATAGTAGTGTAGTGGTATTGTAATAGTAGTGTAGTAGTATTGTAATAGTAGTGTAGTGGTATTGTAATAGTAGTGTAGTAGTGTCATAAGGTAATAGTATTGTAATAGTAGTGTAGTAGTATTGTAATAGTAGTGTAGTAGTGTCATAAGGTAATAGTATTGTAATAGTAGTGTAGTAGTATTGTAATAGTAGTGTAGTAGTGTCATAAGGTAATAGTATTGTAATAGTAGTGTAGTGGTATTGTAATAGTAGTGTAGTAGTGTCATAAGGTAATAGTAGTGTAATAGTAGTGTAGTGGTATTGGATTAGTAGTGTAGTAGTGTCGTAAGGTAATAGTAGTGTAATAGTAGTGTAGTAGTGTCATAAGGTAATAGTAGTGTAATAGTAGTGTAATAGTAGTTTAGTAGTAGTGTAGTAAGGTAATAGTAGTGTAGTGGTAGTGTAGTAGTATTGTTCTTGTGGTGTAGTAAGATAGTAGTAGTGTAATAGTAGTGTAGTAGTATTGTAATAGTAGTGTAGAAATGTAATAGTAGTGTAATAGTAGTGTAGTAGTAATTCAGTAGTAGTGTAGTAAGGTAATAGTAGTGTAATAGTAGTGTAGTAGTAGTTTAGTAGTAGTGTAGTAAGGTAATAGTAGTGTAGTGGTAGTGTAGTAGTATTGTACTTGTGGTGTAGTAAGGTAGTAGTAGTGTAATAGTAATGTAATAGTAGTGTAATAGTAGTGTAGTAGTGTACTAAGGTTAAAGTTGTGTAGTAGAATTGTTCTAGTAGTGCAATAGTGTAATAATAAGGTAATAGCATTGTGGTAGTAGTGTTGTAGTTGTTTAGTGGCATTGTAGTAGAAGTGTAATAGGAGTGTAGTAGTAGTAGTGTAATAGTAGTAGTGTAGTAAGGTAACAGTAGTGTAGTAGTAGTGTAGGAAGGTAATATTATCGTAGTAGTGTAATAGTAGTAGTGTAGTAAGGTAACAGTAGTGTAGTAGTAGTGTAGGAAGGTAATATTATCGTAGTAGTGTAATAGTAGTAGTGTAGTAAGGTAACAGTAGTGTAGTAGTAGTGTAGGAAGGTAATATTATCGTAGTAGTGTAATAGTAGTAGTGTTGATGTATTGTAATAGTAGCATAGTAGTATTTTAGTAGTAGTGTTGATGTATTGTAATAGTAGTGTAGTAGTATTTTAGTAGTAGTGTTGATGTATTGTAATAGTAGCGTAGTAGTATTTTAGTAGTAGTGTTGATGTATTGTAATAGTAGTGTAGTAGTATTTTAGTAGTAGTGTTGATGTATTGTAATAGTAGCATAGTAGTATTTTAGTAGTAGTGTTGATGTATTGTAATAGTAGTGTAGTAGTATTTTAGTAGTAGTGTTGATGTATTGTAATAGTAGTGTAGTAGTATTTTAGTAGTAGTGTTGATGTATTGTAATAGTAGCATAGTAGTATTTTAGTAGTAGTGTTGATGTATTGTAATAGTAGTGTAGTAGTATTTTAGTAGTAGTGTTGATGTATTGTAATAGTAGCATAGTAGTATTTTAGTAGTAGTGTTGATGTATTGTAATAGTAGTGTAGTAGTATTTTAGTAGTAGTGTTGATGTATTGTAATAGTAGCATAGTAGTATTTTAGTAGTAGTGTTGATGTATTGTAATAGTAGCATAGTAGTATTTTAGTAGTAGTGTTGATGTATTGTAATAGTAGTGTAGTAGTATTTTAGTAGTAGTGTTGATGTATTGTAATAGTAGTGTAGTAGTATTTTAGTAGTAGTGTTGATGTATTGTAATAGTAGCATAGTAGTATTTTAGTAGTAGTGTTGATGTATTGTAATAGTAGTGTAGTAGTATTTTAGTAGTAGTGTTGATGTATTGTAATAGTAGCATAGTAGTATTTTAGTAGTAGTGTTGATGTATTGTAATAGTAGTGTAGTAGTATTTTAGTAGTAGTGTTGATGTATTGTAATAGTAGTGTAGTAGTATTTTAGTAGTAGTGTTGATGTATTGTAATAGTAGTGTAGTATAAAGTACTACAGAGAGATTCATCTACGGAAGTCAGAAGACATCTGACAGACTGACGAAGATAAAGATTACAGAGACAGGAGTTTAAAACACTCACATCCTGATTGTCAACAAACAGGCGTGAGAGAGAGAGAAACTGTACCTAACTTTCCCCAGCGGTTCTTTTTGTACGCACCCTGATCCTGCTCACACGTTAGGCAAATACAGAGACAAACATGAGACTCTCTGTAAACAAAGTGACAGTTCATTGTTTGCCCGTGTCTAAGCCGTAAAGAAAACACCACTGTGTGCTCTGAGAGGCGTGACCACGGTTGGTCTATCTCATTCGGAACTGGTTGACTGACGGTCACGAGGAGGGAGATCAATGTCAAAGAAGATGATAAAACACATATCAAGATGATACAGTCTGTCATCTTATGTCCGTATCTGTTTACCTATAATATTCAAGATATCTACCTGAATATGACCTTGTCTGTTATAATGATCTATGGCGTTTGTTTATCTATTCACGGTATCTACCTGAGTATCATGGTGATTTCCAAAACAATTACATTGATACTGGTTATATAGTATTGGATTCAGTTATTCAACACTGTGTTACACCCAAAAGCATTTACAGTAGTATGAAAATCGGTAGTACATTGAGCATTTACAGTAGTATGAAAATAGGTAATACATTGAACATTTACAGTAGTATGAAAATAGGTAAAACATTGAGCATTTACAGTAGTATGAAAATAGGTAGTATGTTGAGCATTTACAGTAGTATGAAAATAAGTAATACATTGAGCATTTACAGTAGTATGAAAATAGGTAGTACATTGAGCATTTACAGTAGTATGAAAATAGGTAATACATTGAGCATTTACAGTAGTATGAAAATAGGTAGCACATTGAGCATTTACAGTAGTATGAAAATAGGTAGCACATTGAGCATTTACAGTAGTATGAAAATAGGTAGCACATTGAGCATTTACAGTAGTATGAAAATAGGTAGCACATTGAGCATTTACAGTAGTATGAAAATAGGTAGTACATTGAGCATTTACAGTAGCATGAAAATAGGTAATTAATTCAGCATTTACAGTAGTATGAAAATAGGTAGTACATTGAGCATTTACTGTAGTATGAAAATAGGTAGCACATTGAGCATTTACAGTAGTATGAAAATAGGTAGCACATTGAGCATTTACAGTAGTAGTAGTACAAATGGTCTTGTACTATTGTCACTACACAGACATATCTTAATTAGATTCATCCACAATTCAATTATACTGACTAACTGCATTGTCAATTAGCTGCCATTCTATAACATTGACAGGAATTGATGCTATCCCATCTGTCTCTTCACACGATAATAACCACTTCTTCCCGATGTGGTCACAATCAGTGACCGAAATTACTCAAGCTTGCCATGCAGACGTGGGTTTAAATACTATTTAATATCTTTCAAATACATTAGCCTGCCTTGAGTGTCAGACGGCCGAGGTTTTCGTTTTAGAAAGCTTGGGCAAGCTCACAGGTAAGTTTAATCAAGCTCAACTAAATTATTTTAAATAGTACTTGAACCCAGGTCTGATGACATCTAATGCAGTTACCCAGGCAGGAGGGCTCCAGTACCAGTCCTTATTAATGCAGGGCCACATGTACTGTGCTATGTATGGCCTCTACATATGAGTTAGTTTACATTGACGTGAACGACATCATGGTCAAGACTCGGGAGAGGGCCAATAGAAGGAAACCGGATAGCGAGGGACATAGAAATAGTGTTACTAGAACGAGGAAGTGCCTAGGCCAGGGCTATTTTACTGCACCCTCATGTTAATTCAGTCATTATATTTCTATGGGGAGGGGCTATAAGGTCTGTTACCATAACAACGGTGACAAAAGGTTTGTCATGTTGTAACAAATGTTACACATTTAGACCAGTGAACTATCAAGTTAGTTGGGACAGCCCAGTAGGTAGAGAGGAAAGATTATATATATTTTTCCAACTGACCAAGAAGGGTATGTCTGGTCTATGGTCTTATGTTTATTATTTTCATTGAATGCACTATCAAATGCTGAATCTATAAGTACTGGGGGCTGATGGGAGAAAAGAGGTGTCAAAAAAGGCTTGTCTTTTGCACTGTGGGAGGAGAGAGAGTAATGTCGCTTTCAAAACAACTCGGAACTGGGAAATCTCTGACTTCAGTGCTGTTCAAAACAATGAGCACCAAAAAAAACAACCTTCAACAGTCATCCAATTCAGAATTCCAACTCGGGAACTCTGGCCTCTTTTTAGAGCTCCGAATGTCTGACCTGAATATCACTGACGTCGTATTTTTTAAATTCCCAGTTGTTTTGAACGCGGCATCTGTTTGCGACCTAGAATCAATAGAAAGGTTCTAGAGAATTTAATCTGTAAAGTGTTTTTTTTTTAGATCTCTGTTAGGCATTTGGAATAAGCGTAAAGCATTCCCGTTCTGGCGCGCCTCTCCAAACAGTGGATGGATTGATTGATTGATTATAGGCTTCCAAACGGAGTTGCGGAACAATTGAAAGCAACCGGTTTTAAGGGGGATCAGTTATTTTTGTTGCCACGCCGATATTTCTTTCCTTTTTAAGGCTGGGGAAGTTGTTATTCTACTTGTAGGGGTCGTTTGCAACAATTGGATGTGCATTTCGATAATAACGATCCCAAAAAGGAAAATATTTGGGTTAAAATAAATACAATATCATACAAACTATCAAAAAAGAAATTACCTAAACAAAATCAACCTGCTTTTCTTTAAAAAAACTCATTCTAATCAGGTCTCAACACAGGCGCAGAATCCTCCTGTGAGGACGGGATATGTCCTAGCGACAATAGTGCTTCTGCCGGGATGCCTTGGAGCCCCAAAAACTTCTTAGCTGCAGATATAATGATAGTCTGCTTCCTGGACTTCTTAGACAATTTATTTTATTTCTATTTCACCTTTATTTATCCAGGTAGGCTAGTTAAGAACAAGTTCTCATTTACAACTGCGACCTGGCCAAGATAAAGCAAAACAGTGCGACACAAACAACAACACATGGAATAAAGAAAACATAGTCAATAATACAGTAGAACGAAAGAAAACAAAAAGTTGTGCTGTACAATTAATCACTGTGGCTATACAGAGCCTTCAGAAAGTATTCAGACCCCTTGACTTTTTCCACATTTTGTTGTGTTACAGCTTTACTCTAAATATATTACATGTTTTTTTTCCCTCATCAATCTACACACAATACCCCATAGTGACATCACAATACCCCATAGTGACATCACAATACCCCATAGTGACATCACAATACCCCATAATGACATCACAATACCCCATAATGACATCACAATACCCCATAGTGACATCACAATACCCCATAATGACATCACAATACCCCATAGTGACATCACAATACCCCATAGTGACATCACAATACCCCATAATGACATCACAATACCCCATAATGACATCACAATACCCCATAGTGACATCACAATACCCCATAGTGACATCACAATACCCCATAATGACATCACAATACCCCATAATGTCAAAGCAAAAACAGGTTTTAGAAATGTTTCTTAATTTATAATAAAAAATAAAAAAATATATCACATTTACATAAGTATTCAGACCCTTTACTCAGTACTGAAGCACCTTTGCCAGCAATTACAGCCTCAAGTCTTCTTTGGTATGACGTTACAAGCTTGGCGCACCTGTATTTGGGGAGTATCTCCAATTCTTCTCTGCAGATCCTCTCAAGCTCCATCAGGTTGTATGGGGAACATCTATCTCCAAAGATGTTCGATAGGGTTCAAGTCCGGGCTCTTGCTGGGCCACTCAAGGACATTCAGAGACTTGTCCTGAAGCCACTCCTGTGTTGTCTTGACTGTGTGCTTAGGGTCGTTGTCCTGTTGGAAGATGTACCAGTCTGAGGTCCTGAGCGCTCTGAAGCAGGTTTTTATCAAGGATCTCTCTGTACTTTGCCCGTTCATCTTTCCCTCGATCCGGACTAGTCTCCCAGTCCCTTCCAATGAACAACACCCGAACAGCATGATGCTGCCACTGCCATGCTTCACCTTAGGGATGGTGCCAGGTTTCCTCCAGACTTGACGCTTGACATTCAGGCCAAAGAGTTCAATCTTGGGTTCATCAGAAGAGATACTCTTGTTTCTCATTGCCTGAGAGTCTTTAGGTGCCTTTTGGCAAACTCCAATTGGGCTGTCATGTGCCTTTTCCTGAGGAATGGCTTCCGTCTGGTCACTCTACTATAAAGGCCTGATTGATGGAGTGCTGCAGAGATGGTTGTCTTTCTGGAAGGTTCTCCCATCTCCACAGAGGAACTCTAGAGCTCTGTCAGAGTAACCATCAGGTTCTTGGTCCCTCCCTGACCAAAGCCCTTCTCCCCCGATTGCTAGGGAGTCTTGGTGGTTCCAAACTTCTTCCATTTAAGAATGATGGAGGTCACAGTGTTCTTGGGGACCTTCAATGCAGCAGAAATGTTTTTGTTACCCTTCCCCAGATATGTGCCTCGACACAATCCTGTCTCTGAGCTCTACGGAAAATTCCTTTGACCTCGTGGTTTGGTTTTTGCTCTGACATGCAGTGTTAACTGTGGGACCTTATATAGACAGGCCTGTGCCTTTCCAAATAATTTCCAATCAGTTTAATTTATCCCAGGTGGACTCCAATCAAGTTGTAGAAACATCTCAAGGATGATCAATGGAAACAGGATGCACCTGAGCTCAATGTCGAGTCTCATAGCAAAAGGTCTGAATACTCATGTCAATATTGTATTTATTTTAAAATTTGCAAAAATGTCTAAAAACCTGTTTTCGCTTTGTTGTTATGGGATATTGTGTTTAGATTACTGAGGATTTTTATTGATTTAATCCATTTTCGAATAAGGCTGTGACGTGACAGAATGTGAAAAAAGTCAAGGGGTCTGAATACTTTCCGAACGCACTGCATATGCCACAGAATCCACCTTCTTCACATTGAGTGTATCCAGATGACCCGATTGACTTAAAACACTATCAACTGGTTGCCCTGCATCCACCTCCATATCTTCAACACTTCTGCCTCTTACGACTCTCTTCACCACCTCCACATGGGAGATCAGCTGCACAGCCCTGATCCTTCACAACTCAATCTCCTTCACCCTAACAGGGCACTCAAGGAAGTCCAGAGTATGATCCCCATCACAGTTGCAACAATGTCCAATCACAGATTATTCTATTTCATACCCTCCCTTTCTCTCCCTCTCTCTCTCTCTCTCTCCCTCTCCCTCCCTTTCTCTCTCTCTCTCCCTCCCTTTCTCTCTCCTACTCCCTCCCTCCCTCCCTCCCTCCCTCCCTCTCTCTCTCTCTCTCTCTCTCTCTCCCTCCCTTTCTCCTACTCCCTCCCTCTCTCTCTCTCACTCCCTCTCTCCTTCTCTCTCTCCCTCCTCCCCCCCCCTCTCTCTCTCTCGTACCTCAGGGGGACTCTTCTTTTGTGGTGATGACCAACTACATTATGACCAAAGGTCAGAAAATTGAAAAATGTTCTGAGGTAAGTCAACTCCTCTCAAAATACTTTCTTAATTCTTTGTATGTCCTTGCTTTTCCTAAATTTGCACAGAGATCATGATTCAGAAGTGTACAAAAAAAAGTAGGAACACTTGCTCTTTCCGTGACATAGACTGGCCAGGCGAATCCAGGTGAAAGCTATGGTCCCTTATTGATGTCACCTGTTCGAGTGTGTCATGAACTGCAATGCTGCTGGGTTTTTCATGCTCAACAGTTTCCCGTGTGTATCAAGAATGGTCCACCACCCAAAGGACATCCAGCCAACCTCACCCAACTCTGGGACGACATGGAGTCAACATGGACCAGCATCCCTGTGGAACGCTTTTGATGCCTTGTAGAGTGCATGCCCGACGAATTGAGTCTGTTCTGAAGGCAAAAGCGTCTGTAACTCAATATTAGGAAGGTGTTCCTAATGTTTTGTACACTCAGTCTGTGTGTGTATATAACTATATCAGTGGAGGCTGCTGAGGTGAGAGCGGCTCATAATAATGTCTGGAACGGAGACAATGGAACGGCTTCAAATACCTGGAAACCATGGAAACCATGTGTTTGATGTATTTAATACCATTCCACTGATTCCGCTCCTGTCATTACAACAAGCCCGTTCCTCCCAATTAAGGTGCCACCAACCTCCTGTGATATATATATATAAATTTACATATACAGTATATTAGGAAAGTATTCAGACCCATTGACTTTTTCCACATTTTGTTATGTTACAGCCTTGTTCTAAAATTGATTAAATATTATTATTTTTTAAATATCTAAACAAGATACCCCATAATGACAAAGCAAAAAAAAAAAAATTTGACATTTTTGCTTAATGTATTTAAAAAAAACCCATAAGTATTCAGACCCTTTACTCAGTACTTTGCTGAAGCACCTTTGGCAGCGATTACAGCCTCGCGTCTTCTTTGGTATGACGCTACAAGCTTGGCACACCTGTATTTGGGGAGTTTCTCCCATTCTTCTCTGCAGATCCTCTCAAACTCTGTGAGGTTGGATGGGGAGCATCGCTGCACAGCTATTTTCAAGTCTCTCCAGAGATGTTCGATCGGCTTCAAGTCCGGGCTCTGGCTGGGCCACTCAAGGACATTCAGAGACTTGTCCCGAAGCCACTCTTGGCTGTGTGCTTAGAGTCGTTGTCTTGCTGGAACCTGACCCTTCACCCCAGTCTGAGGTCCTTAGTGCTCTGGAGCAGGTTTATATCAAGGATCTCTCGGTACTTTGCTCCGTTCATCTTTCCCTCAATCCTGACTAGTCTCCCAGTCCCTGCTGCTGAAAAACATCCCCATATAATGATGCTGCCACTGTGATGCACAAGATGGCGTCAACAGACATGGCAGCTCTCCTTCTAGATCCTAAGCAATTTTGCAGTATTTAGTTTTTTTTTGTGTGTTATTTCTTACACTATCAGCCCAGAATGTTTCTTGTGATATTACATACAGCCGGAAATAACTTTTGGATATCAGAGCGATGGTAACTCACCAGCATTACGGCCTGGAATACAACTTTCCTGAATTGGATCCTTTGTTCGTACCCCCCAGAGCAATTTAACTCATCCCAGAGGCTGCTCCAAGTTGCCGTCGGCGGAGAAGAGGTGTTCGGAGTGGACTTCTAGTCCGACTCAGGAGGCGGGCGCACCATCCACCGCTTCTGATTATATTACTCCCTAATGTTTAGTCTCTGGACAATAAATTAGACGAGTTCAGGGCGAGGATCTCTTTCCAGAGAGACATCAGTGACTAACATACTCTGTTTCACTGAATCTTGGTTCTCTCGGGATATGGAAACATCTCAAGGATGATCAATGGAAACAGGATGCACCTGAGCTCAATTTTCGAGTCTCATAGCAAAGGGTCTGAATATTTATGTAAATAAGGTATTTCTGTTTTTTATTTTTAATACATTTGCACACAAAACAAAAGGAGTATTATGTGTAGATATTTAATACATTTTAGAATAAGGCTGTAACGTAACAAAATGTGGAAAAGGGGAAGGGGTCTGAATACTTTCCGAATGTACTGTACACTCACTCCAACTCCTGTGTTTCAGCCCCCAAACTCGAAGAATCGATGCAGCTCTGACGCAGACTGTGAAGGGAGATCAGAACGTACGGGAGATGGTAAAGTCCGGACGGCATGGCAGTGTGACAGTGTGGCACAGTCCCCTTCACTAACTCTGGTGTTTCTCAACCTCTGGTCTGCGGACCAGCGCCAGTCTATGGCAAATCACCGGCCAGTCCCTGAGATAGTTAACGGACACTAATGTCGTCAGTTCTACAGTGCTAGTTTGAATGTAAGTTGCCCCCGAGGAGGAAAAAACATTGCTTGTTGGCCCCTGGTATGAAAAAGGTTGAGAAACACTGTGACTAACTAACCCTCCTCACTACCCTCCGCATTGGCAAATCTAGCCATCCATTACTACCACTACCCCCTCCCTACCTGACTACTCACACTAGCCATCGTCTCTGTGACTACGTTATGAGGGATAAACAACGAGGGGCTGGGAGTTCTGTGGAAATAACGAGCCCTTCGTCGTCTATCCTTTACTTTCTTAAAGTTTTACTATATAGAGGATTCTCATTATACATATTTCTAGCCACCGGTGACCCTGTACTGATAACTGAAATTAAATGTTATTTATCAGAAATTAAAACGGCCCATGATTTCACTTGTCAGAGAGCAAAAAAAATACAAAAATAATCTTTCAGGTGTTTTAAGTGTCCAGTTGCATCATCATTGAGCAGCAGGGTGGCGGCAGGGTAGCCTAGTGGTTAGAGCGTTGGACTAGTAACCGGAAAGGTTGCAAGTTCAAATCCCCTGAGCTGACTAGGTACAAATCTGTCGTTCTGCCCCTGACCAGGCAGTTAACCCACTGTTCCTCGGCCGTCATTGAAAATACGATTTTGTTCTTAACTGACTTTCCTAGTTAAATAAAGGTTAAATAAAAAAAAAATGTTTTAGGATTAAGTTGGTTTATCGTTGGTTAACTTTCTCAGCGGTTCTTTGGTCAGTTTCAGTTAATCTGTACTTTGGGGCTTCTATGAGCTAAATGTACAATACACCAGTCACACAAAACAAAGCCACCAAGATAAACATTTTGACTAGTCAGGAATTTCCCTGCATTCAAGAAGAAAAAGTTTGCTTAATTTAGATCAACAACTTTCCATGTTCTTAGCAGCCAGGATCCAGGATGGTTGAGTGACTTGGATTTTCATTCTATTAAAGCATGCAAACAGACACAGTCAGAGACTCAAGCACACAGTCAGAGACATAGGCAGACAGTCAGAGACAGGCAGGCAGACAGTCAGAGACAGGCAGCCAGACAGTCAGAGACATAGGCAGACAATCAGAGACAGGCAGGCACACAGTCAGAGACATAGGCAGACAGTCAGAGACATATGCAGACAGTCAGAGACAGGCAGGCAGACAGTCAGACAATCAGGGACAGGCAGACAGTCAGAGACGGGCAGACAGTCGGAGACGGGCAGGCAGTCAGAGACAGGCAGGCAGACAGTCAGAGACGGGCAGACAGACAGTCAGAGACGGGCAGACAGTCAGAGACGGGCAGACAGTCAGAGACGGGCACACGTCAGGGACAGGCACACAGTCAGAGACAGGCACACAGTCAGAGACAGGCAGACAGTCAGAGACAGGCAGATAAATTGTAGAGTAGTAGCAGTATATCCAATAACAATTCTAAAGCCTATATAACGTGGCAGTTGAAAGGGTTGGTTGTGTATTTTGTCCTTATGTGACTCTGGGTTACAGCCAAGCCTCTTCAAGCTCTCAGAACCACATCAGCCCTTTCACTTTCATCATCTGCTGTTGGCAGATGATTTAGATCTGTTGACGCCACCACTGTCATGTTGACTTGGGGGGGCATCTATATATCCTTGTGTCCTTGAGAAGGATGTGCTGGTTAATGGTTAGACTGTGGTTGAAACTAGAGGGAAGCAAACAGAACAGAAGCTGTTAAAGCCCTCAGGGTGAACCGGTCTTATGATCATGTCCTGTAGGGTGGCTCACTTTACCGTGTCTGTAAATCTTTTTCACACTACTCTGCCAATCCAGCTAGGGTCAGAGAGACGGGACCAGAAAGACAGGACAGGGAGAGACAGGACAGGGAGAGACAGGACAGGGAAAACAGGACAGGGAGAGACAGGACATGGAAAGACAAGACCAGGGAGGCAGGACCAGGGAGGCAGGACCAAGGAGGCAGGACCAAGGAGGCAGGACCAAGGAGGCAGGACCAGGGAGGCAGGACCAAGGAGGCAGGACCAGGAAGGCAGGACCAGGGAGGCAGGACCAGGGAGGCAGGACCAGGGAGGCAGGACCAGAGAGACAGGACCAGGGATGCAGGACCAGAGAGACAGGACCAGAGAGACAGGACCAGGGAGACAGGACCAGGGAGGCAGGACCAGGGAGACAGGACCAGAGAGACAGGACCACACACAGATAATAGCCATGCTTATCATGCAGAAAGAAATTATCCATACAGTATAAAATCAGTGAGAGATTGAAAGAGACTCACTGAACCCATTTCCTTTGGTGTTCTGTAATGACACACATTTTAGTCAAGATTTTAAGACGTTTGGATGATTGAAACAGCAATTCTATTTAAAGTGAAAGTAATTTTTTCTAGTTAAAAGACATCCTCATCTGTGGTACTGGTTGTCACGATACCAGTATCACGATACTACGATAACTGATTTTCCCCTGGCAACAAGGCAAACACGAAGCAGTCTAAACGCTTTGATTCTTTAAAAAACACTGCTGTATGGAACATAGTGTGATATAACAGGAACATAGTGTGATATAACAGGAACATAGTGTGATATAACAGGAACATAGTGTGATATAACAGGAACATAGTGTGATATAACAGGAACATAGTGTGATATAACAGGAACATAGTGTGATATAACAGGAACATAGTGTGATATAACAGGAACATAGTGTGATATAACAGGAACATAGTGTGATATAGCAGGTGATTCTTTAGATAACCCTGCTGTATGGAACATAGTGTGATATAACATGTGATTCTTTAGATAACCCTGCTGTATGGAACATAGTGTGATATAACAGGTGATTATTTAGATAACCCTGCTGTATGGAACATAGTGTGATATAACAGGTGATTCTTTAGATAACCCTGCTGTATGGAACATAGTGTGATATAACAGGTGATTCTTTAGATAACCCTGCTGTATGGAACATAGTGTGATATAACATGTGATTCTTTAGATAACTCTGCTGTATGGAACATAGTGTGATATAACAGGTGATTCTTTAGATAACCCTGCTGTATGGAACATAGTGTGATATAACAGGTGATTATTTAGATAACCCTGCTGTATGGAACATAGTGTAATATAACATGTGATTCTTTAGATAACTCTGCTGTATGGAACATAGTGTGATATAACAGGTGATTATTTAGATAACCCTGCTGTATGGAACATAGTGTGATATAACATGTGATTCTTTAAAAAACCCTGCTGTATGGAACATAGTGTGATATAACAGGTTAAAGAAACATGTGATTCTGGGCGACAACACCAGGCTGTTTGTTTCCAACATTAGGACTGTTTTCCTCAGGGAATTCAGTCAGCTTCATGTGTTGTGTCCTTGCCTCGAAACCTCTCGAGTAATCGCCTTACTGATATGGTGACAACCCTAATCTGTGGGCTCATAGTTGTTACTCCATGTTGGAAAAGCTATATCCCTCGTGTCTTTTCTCCGTGTCTTTGTCCCACTCCACCCCACCCCACCCCAAGGACATATGACGGGGAAGTGCTTGGTGAACACAACAAAGATGTGTGAGGTGCTAGCCTGGTGTCCTGTGGAAGATGACGGCAGTATCCCAGAGTATGTACGATCAATCAATTTATGTTCAAGCTTTACAGGTATAACATTTAATTACTCATCAGAAGTGTTATGTACTGAATGGTACTGAACAACCTTTGGACTCTACCTGAATTATTTGTAGGCTGATGAAATGAAAACGGTCTCTACCAATTTCTTGTTATGACCTTTCTGTGTGTGTCTGTGTGTGTCTGTGTGTGTCTGTGTGTGTGTCTGTGTGTGTCTGTGTGTGTGTCTGTGTGTGTCTGTGTGTGTGTCTGTGTGTGTCTGTGTGTGTCTGTGTGTGTCTGTGTGTGTGTCTGTGTGTGTCTGTGTGTGTGTCTGTGTGTGTGTCTGTGTGTGTCTGTGTGTGTGTCTGTGTGTGTCTGTGTGTGTGTCTGTGTGTGTCTGTGTGTGTCTGTGTGTGTGTGTGTCTGTGTGTGTCTGTGTGTGTCTGTGTGTGTCTGTGTGTGTGTCTGTGTGTGTGTCTGTGTGTGTCTGTCTGTGTGTGTGTCTGTGTGTGTCTGTGTGTGTCTGTGTGTGTGTCTGTGTGTGTCTGTGTATGTCTGTGTGTGTGTCTGTGTGTGTCTGTGTGTGTGTCTGTGTGTGTCTGTGTGTGTGTCTGTGTGTGTGTGTCTGTGTCTGTGTGTGTGTTTATGCTTTGTTGGTCTTTGTTTTCATTTGTTCTACTGTTTTCTGTGCAGCCCTGCGCTGTTGATGTCGGCAGAGAACTTCACACTGTTCATCAAAAACACAATCAACTTTCCAGCCTATGGTGTTACGAGGTAAGACCCCTGTTTGATACACAACATGCATCCTTTCATCAACGCCTATAGAAAATGAGGAGAATAACCATGGATCCAGTCTATAATACTCATAAAAGCATTAAATCGTTGCTTCTTCTTCCTAATATCATTAGTATTTGCACGATAAGCTGTGCTGCACACAGGTGGTGTCTGTCTCTCTGAACCTACACGATCCTGCCAAACATTATACAGCAAAATAACCATACCATTACCACACCATTGCCAATTAGCATAGCAACAACATGAGGACATCTCTCCCCTCCTGTTTCACTGAGCTGAGGTCAAGTTAGTGGCAGATCATTCAGTAACTCCCTGATAGCAAGCTGAGGTCAGGTCAGTGGCAGGTCATTCAGTAACTCCCTGATAGCGAGCTGAGGTCAGGTCGGTGGCAGGTCATTCAGTAACTCCCTGATAGCGAGCTGAGGTCAGGTCGGTGGCAGGTCATTCAGTAACTCCCTGATAGCGAGCTGAGGTCAGGTTGGTGGCAGGTCATTCAGTAACTCCCTGATAGCAAGCTGAGGTCAGGTTAGTGGCAGGTCATTCAGTAACTCCCTGATAGCGAGCTGAGGTCAGGTCGGTGGCAGGTCATTCAGTAACTCCCTGATAGCGAGCTGAGGTCAGGTTGGTGGCAGGTCATTCAGTAACTCCCTAATAGCGAGCTGAGGTCAGGTTAGTGGCAGGTCATTCAGTAACTCCCTGATAGCGAGCTGAGGTCAGGTCGTGGCAGGTCATTCAGTAACTCCCTGATAGCAAGCTGAGGTCAGGTCGGTGGCAGGTCATTCAGTAACTCTCCTAGGATCATGAGAGGCAACATAAGTCAACATGAGAAGGGCCAGGTTCTATAGGTTAACATGAGAAGAGCCCGATTCTATCGGTTAACATGAGAAGAGCCAGATTCTATAGGTTAACATTAGAAGTGCCAGATTCTATAGGTTAACATGAGAAGAGCCAGATTGTATAGGTTAACATTAGAAGTGCCAGATTCTATAGGTTAACATGAGAAGAGCCAGATTCTATAGGTTAACATTAGAAGTGCCAGATTCTATAGGTTAACATGAGAAGAGCCAGATTCTATAGGTTAACATGAGAAGAGTCCGATTCTATAGGTTAACATGAGAAGAGTCCGATTATATAGGTTAACATGAGAAGAGTCCGATTATATAGGTTAACATGAGAAGAGTCCGATTCTATAGGTTAACATGAGAAGAGTCCGATTCTATAGGTTAACATGAGAAGAGTCCGATTATATAGGTTAACATGAGAAGAGTCCGATTATATAGGTTAACATGAGAAGAGTCCGATTCTTTAGGTTAACATGAGAAGAGCCAGATTATATAGGTTAACATGAGAAGAGTCCGATTATATAGGTTAACATGAGAAGAGTCCGATTCTTTAGGTTAACATGAGAAGAGTCCGATTCTTTAGGTTAACATGAGAAGAGCCAGATTCTATGGGTTAACATGAGAAGAGACATATTCTATAGGTTAACATGAGAAGAGCCAGATTCTATCGTTTAACATGAGAAGAGTCAGATTCCATCGTTTTTAAAATTTATTTAACCAGGCAAGTTAAGAACAAATTCTTATTTTCAATGACGGCCTAGGAACAGTGGGTTAACTGCCTGTTCAGGGGCAGAACGACAGATTTCTACCTTGTCAGCTCAGGGGTTTGAACTTGCAACCTTCCGGTTACTAGTCCAACGCTCTAACCACTAGGCTACCCTGCCACCCCGGTTAATATGAGAAGAGTCAGATTCTATAGGTTAACATTAGAAGAGTCCGATTCTATAGGTTAACATGAGAAGAGACATATTCTATAGGTTAACATTAGAAGAGCCAGATTCTATAGGTTAAAATCATATAGAGATGTACTCAACCCAATGGGGGGAAAATGGTTGAATCAATGTTGTTTCCACGTCATTTCAACAAAAAAGATTACATTTGATCAAAGCAGGAACGGAGGGCATTACCAGATTACCTTGAATCACTGTGGAAAACCGATTGGATTTGCAGAAGTCATCAACACTGAAAGAATTTAGTTAGATTTTCACCCAACTTTTAACCTAAATCCAATGGTGACATTTTTTTGTTAGTTGACAACTCAACCAAATGTAAATCAAAAATATATTTCCCGCTGACTGTATAGATGATCAGGACAGTAATGACTTGGTGAATACACATTTAACACAACCACAGATTCATCATACATTATGTATATATACACTAGATGACAGACAGGGGGTGCTGTTTTGAAGACATCGTGCCTCCATCTTGGCACTCCCTCAACGTTGTAAAATATACAGTATTTAGAAAGAGACAGAAATACGTGTATTCTATTACAGACACCTTATTGTATACCTTGAAATTATATTATGTGAGCTAAACATAAATGATTCTAATAATATAAATATATATAAATCAAGGAAATCGTGATATTAGATTATTTTGCCATTTAAGCATTGCCTCACGTAAGTTGGCGTCACTCCTACGCGACACTCGTCCCTCAACCGATCTGTCTTGTAGGTCGTGGAACTCATATATACAGTTGAAGTCTGAAGTTTACATACACCTTAGCCAAATACATTTAAACTCAGTTTTTCACAATTCCTGACAATTAATCCTAGTAAAAATGCCCTGTCTTAGGTCAGTTAGGATCACATCTTTATTTTAAGAATGTGAAATGTCAGAATAATAGTAGAGAAAATGATTTATTTCAGCTTGTATTGCTTTCATCACATTCCCAGTGGGTCAGAAGTTTACATACACTCAATTAGTATTTGGTAGCATTGCCTTTAAATTGTTTAACTTGGGTCAAACTTTTCGGGTAGCCTTCCACAAGCTTCCAACAATACGTGGGGTAAATGTTGGCCCATTCCTCCTAACAGAGCTGGTGTAACTGAGTCAGGTTTGTAGGCCTCCTTGCTCGCACACGCTTTTTCAGTTCTGCCCACATATTTTCAATAGGATTGAGGAAAGGGCTTTGTGATGGCCACTCCAATTTTATATTTGAGATTCTTCAAAATAGCCACCCTTTGCCTTGATGACAGCTTTGCACACTGTTGCCACACTCTTTCTCTCAACCAGCTTCATGAGGTAGTCAACTGGAATGCATTTCATATTAATAGGTGTGCCTTCTAAAAAGTTAATTTGTGGAATTGATTTTCTTCTTAATGCGTTTGAGCCAATCAGTCGTGTTCTGCCAAGGTAGGGGTGGTATACAGATATAGCCCTATTTGGTAAAAGACCAAGTCCATATTATGGCAAGAACAGCTCAAATAAGCGAAGAGAAACGACAGTCTATTACTGACATGAAGGTCAGTCAATACAGAACATTTCAAGAACTTTTAAAGTTTCTTCAAGTGCAGTCGCAAAAAGCATCCAGTGCTATGATGAAACTGGCTCTCATGAGGACCGCTACAGGAAAGGAAGACCCAGAGTTACCTCTGCTGCAGAAGATAAGTTCATTAGAGTTAACTGGACCTCAGAAATTTCAGCCCAAATGCTTCACAGAGTTCAAGTAACAGACACATCTCAACACCAACTTTTCAGAGGAGACTGCGTGAATCAGGCATTCATGGTCACGTTGCTGCAAAGGACTCCAAAGGAAACTACTGAAGGACACCAATAAGATGAAGAGACTTGCTTGGGCCAAGAAACACAGGCAATGGACATTAGACTGTTGGAAATCTGTCCTTTGGTCTGATGAGTCCAAATTTGAGATTTTTGGGTCCAACCACAGTGCCTTTGTGAGACTCCGAGTAGGTGAATGGATGATCTCCACATGTGTGGTTCCCACCGTGAAGCATGGAGGAGGAGGTGTGATGGTGCTTTGCTGATGACACTGTAAATTATTTATTTAGAATTCAAGGCATACTTAACCAGCATGGCTACCACAGCATTCTGCAGCGATACGCCATCCCATCTGGTTTTCACTTAGTGGGACTATTATACATCTGCAGGCTGTATAGGGGCTATTTGACCAAGAAGGAGAGTGATGGAGTGCTGCATTACATTACCTGGCCTCCATAATCACCCAACCTCAACCCAGTTGAGAATGGTTTGGGATAGGTTGGACCACAGAGTGAAGGAAAAGCAGCCAACAAGTGCTCAACATATGTGGGAACTCCTTCAATACTGTTGGGAAAGCATTCCAGGTGAAGCTGGTTGAGAGAATGCCAAGAGTGTGCAAAGCTGTCATCAAGGCAAAGGGTGGCTACTTTGAAGAATCTCAAATATAAAATAAATGTTGACTTGTTTAACACTTTTTTGGTTACTACATGATTCCATATGTGTTATTTCGTAGTTCCGATGTCTTCACTATTATTCTACAATGTAGAAAATAGTCAAAAGTAAGAGAAACCCTTGAATGACAGGTGTGTCAAAACCTTCGACTGGTACTGTATATAAAAACATTTTCCTTCAAGTAGATTACTGATGTTACTGTTTCTTCTATGAGTGAGGTGACCAGAGGACCATTAAGGAGCCTCAGGCAATGGTTGCTATGTTTGATACATGCATTACATCACACACATATTGTGTATGTAGTAGCTATGCACTGAATATGGAGGAGGTGCCAAATGTGATATTGATTCAAATATCTATTTTGCTACATAACAAGTACAGTATGATATAAACTTGCCATCTTTTTAACAAAGATCTCTTCCTGTTCTCACTCTAGGTGTAACCTCGTAGAAGGTATCGACAATCAGTACATCAAAAGTTGCCTGTATGACCCAAAGACGGCCACACTGTGTCCCATTTTCAGACTGGGCGACTTGGTACAGATGTCTGGCTTCAACTTCGCCGCCATAGCCAAAGTGGTGAGCAATATGCTATTATATTTATGAGTGAAGGGGGTTTGCAAGTACCTGTCAGTCCCTGTATGGCTGTGTGTTTTGGTGTAATGAGGTATAATGGTGGTGTTATTGGTAACGAGTTATGATGGTGGTGAGGTATGATGATGGTGTTATTGGTAACAAGGTATGATGATGGTGTTATTGGTAACGAGGTATGATGGTGGTGAGGTATGATGATGGTGTTATTGGTAACAAGGTATGATGATGGTGTTATTGGTAACGAGGTATGATGGTGGTGGTGTTATTGGTAACGAGGTATGATGGTGGTGTTATTGGTAACGAGGTATGATGATGGTGTTATTGGTAACGAGGTAATGATGGTGGTGTTATTGGTAACGAGGTATGATGATGGTGTTATTGGTAACGAGGTATGATGATGGTGTTATTGGTAACAAGGTATAATATTGGTGTTATTGGTAACGAGGTATGATGGTGGTGTTATTGGTAACGAGGTATGATGATGATGGTGTTATTGGTAGCGAGGTATGATGGTGGTGTTATTGGTAATGAGGTATGATGATGGTGGTGTTATTGGATAACGAGGTATGATGGTGGTGAGGTATGATGATGATGGTGTTATTGGCAACAAGGTATGATGATGGTGTTATTGGTAATGAGGTATGATGATGATGGTGTTATTGGTAACAAGGTATGATGTTGGTGTTATTGGTAACAAGGTATGATGATGGTGTTATTGGTAATGAGGTATGATGATGGTGTTATTGGTAATGAGGTATGATGATGGTGGTGTTATTGGTAACGAGGTATGATGATGGTGGTGTTATTGGTAATGAGGTATGATGGTGGTGTTATTGGTAACAAGGTATGATGTTGGTGTTATTGGTAATGAGGTATGATGGAGGTGAGGTATGATGATGGTGGTGTTATTGGCAACAAGGTATGATGGTGGTGTTATTGGTAATGAGGTTTGATAGTGGTGTTATTGGTAACGGGATATTACGGTGGTGAGGTATGATGATGGTTGTGTTATTGGTAACGAGGTATGATGATGGTGGTGTTATTGGTAACGGTGCATTATGGTGGTGAGGTATGATGATGATGGTGTTATTGGCAACGAGGTATGATGGTGGTGTTTGGTAACGAGGTATGATGATGGTGGTGTTATTGGTAATGAGGTATGATGGTGGTGTTATTGGTAATGAGGTATGATGGTGGTGTTATTGGTAACGGGGTATGATGATGGTGTTATTGGTAACGGGGTATGATGGTGTTATTGGTAACGGGGTATGATGGTGGTGTTATGGGTAACGAGGTATGATGATGGTGTTATTGGTAACGGGGTATGATGGTGGTGTTATGGGTAACGAGGTATGATGATGGTGTTATTGGTAACGGAGTATGATGGTGTTATTGGTAACGGGGTATGATGATGGTGTTATTGGTAACGAGGTATGATGGCGGTGTTATTGATAACGAGATATGATGATGGTGTTATTGGTGACATGGTATGATGGTGGTGTGATTGGTAACGAGGTATAATGAGGGTGTTATTTGGTAACGAGGTATGCTCTGTCAAAGGTCATTTCTGAGTGAAAGCTTAGTAGAACACTCAAATTGCAACTGATTTATTTAAAAAGTGTTTGAAGACACTGGTGTTATTGATAACAGGGTATGATGGTGTTATTGTTGCCTCCGTTGATTGCTTATGTTGTTTATGGTATCGTACTGTTTGGGGTTAGTGGTACCCTCATTGACTGGATGTATTGTTGTTGATGGTATCGTGCTGTTTGGGGTTAGTGGTACCATTGTTGATTGGATGTATTGATAGTATCGTGCTGTTTGGGGTTAGTGGTACCCTCATTGACTGGATGTATTGTTGTTGATGGTATCGTGCTGTTTGGGGTTAGTGGTACCATCGTTGATTGGATGTATTGATAGTATCGTGCTGTTTGGGGTTAGTGGTACCCTCATTGACTGGATGTATTGTTGTTGATGGTATCGTGCTGTTTGGGGTTAGTGGTGCCCTCATTGACTGGATGTATTGATAGTATCGTGCTGTTTGGGGTTAGTGGTACCCTCATTGACTGGATGTATTGTTGTTGATGGTATGGTGCTGTTTGGGGTTAGTGGTACCATCGTTGACTAGATGTATTGATTGATCTGACAGGGTGGGGCGATTGGTATCATCATTGACTGGACCTGTAACCTGGACCATGACCAGTCAGACTGTAAACCGATCTACTCCTTCCACGGTCTCTATGGAAACCCCGACGAGGCAGACACGGCCAGAGCATCTGTGGGATACAACTTCAGGTAAATAAAGCATCATGGTCTTGTGGTTCGTGCTGCAGAACCTGGCACAAATGTGTACCAGAGTCAGCATGGGTTTTGAAGTCCAATTTACTGCCCTTCTGACTCGCAATCTCTTCTACATTTTCTGTCCTAATCTCTTCTACATTTCCTGTCCTAATCTCTTCTACATTTCCTGTCCTATCTCAATAAATCATTAACAAAGTATTTATTGATCATTCTTGTAAGGGCCACTTTCTTAAATTGAAAAGCCTTTTCTGAGTTAAGATTCCAAATAAATGAAAGAAAAACACAGAGAAAGGTGTCGTGTTAGCCATGGGGGTCGTGTTAGCCATGGGGGTCGTGTTAGCCATTGGGGTCGTGTTAGCCATGGGGGTCCTGTTAGCCATGGGGGTCGTGTTAGCCATGGGGGTCGTGTTAGCCATGGGGGTCGTGTTAGCCATGGGGGTCCTGTTAGCCATGGGGGTCGTGTTAGCCATGGGGGTCGTGTTAGCCATGGGGGTCGTGTTAGCCATGGGGGTCGTGTTAGCCATGGGGGTCGTGTTAGCCATTGGGGTCATGTTAGCCATGGGGGTCGTGCTAACCATTGGGGGTCGTGCTAACCATTGGGGGTCGTGCTAACCATGCGACTAAGGAAGTTACACTATTCATTATACAGCTTACTCTTCTTAGTTGCATGGCTAGGGTCATGTGAAAAGCAGAAGAGAGATACAGATCTGAACACTAGCCTAGAGGCTGAAAAGTGTGTCTAAATGTTGTCCTTTAGGTATGCAAAGCATTATATGGAGGACACACTGGAGAAAAGAACGCTTCTGAAAGTGTTTGGGATTCGATTTGACATCATTGTTCGTTCAGTGGTAAGTTCATGAAGTTCATGATTGCGATCCTTGTAAAATTCCAGACAGTATTTTTGAATTCCTCCCTTACAACTGTAGATTTAAAAAGCTTAAAGATTGTTGATGTTATTGTTATTTTCCAGGCCAGAAAATTTGATATCATTCCAACACTAACAGCTATAGGATCTGGTGTTGGAATCTTTGGAGTGGTGAGTCTTTCAATACTACACATCCTGTCAAATACTACACATTCCATTAAATACTACACTTCCTGTCTAATACTACACATCCTGTCAAATACTACACATTCCATTAAATACTACACTTCCTGTCTAATACTACACATCCTGTCAAATACTACACATTCCATTAAATACTACACATCCTGTCTAATACTACACATCCCATCTAATACTACACATCCCATCTAATATTACACATCCTATCGAATACCACACATCCTGTCTAATACTACACATCCTGTCTAATACTACACATCCTGTCTAATACTACACATCCTATCTGATAATACATATCCTATCTGATACTACACATCCTGTCTAATACTACACATCCTGTCTAATACTACACATCCTGTCTAATACTACACATCCTATCTAATACTACACATCCTATCTGATAATATGTATCCTATCTGATACTGCAAAACTTACAGAATCTCCAGTAGTCTACTGTAGATCTCTTAAACAGCTTGTATAGAAATAGACTAAACAAATATGTTTATCTATTAAACAATGTAACGGAGGTAGTTGTGATCACAAAATTACATGTATATAACATTTCTCTGGCTCAAATTGTGCTCTACTTGTGCTGTTTCCAAAGGCGACTGTAGTATGTGATCTGATTCTCCTGTATCTACTACCCAAGAGGGAATTCTACAACAACATGAAATTCAAGGTCACTGAAACGATGGAGAAGGTGAGTTTACATCAAACTGTTGCGTAACATCCAGTTTAAACACCAGGTGGCAGCAAAGAGGCATTAAAAGAAGAAGGGAAAAAAAATGAGTTGTGCAGAAAACTGGGCAGACAGATCCTCAACAGTACACACGATAATTTACCCAACAGTTCATGTGTTGTCTCTCTAAGAAATACATGATAATAGTAATTTGCTCCTCCTTTGGGGAAGGCTACTGTATCCCACTTCAATTCTAATACGCATCAGTGTTAATACGCGTCACTGCATCCTGTATCAAAAGGTTGACTGGTCCTCATTTAAGCCCCGTAGATTTGTATTTATTTTTATATTGACCTTTATTTAACGAGGCAAGTCAGTTAAGAACAAATTCTTATTTACAATGAATACCGAAAGGCCTCCTGTGGGGCTGGGGGCTGGGATTAAAAATATCATAGAAATATAGGACAAAATACACACCACGACAAGAGAGACAACACTACACTACATAAAGAGAGACCTAAGACAACAACACAGCAAGGCAGCAACACATGACAACACAGCAAGGCAGCAACACATGACAACACAGCATGGCAGCAACACATGACAACACAGCAAGGCAGCAACACATGACAACACAGCATGGCAGCACCACAGCAAGGCAGCAACACACGACAACACAGCAAGGCAGCAACACATGACAACACAGCATGGCAGCACCACAACATGGCAGCAACATAATAACATGGTAGCAACACAATATGGCAGCAGCACAAAACAGGGTACAAACATTAATGGCCACAGACAACAGCACAAAGGGCAAGAAGGTAGAGACAACAGTACATCACACAAAGCAGCCACAACTGTCAGTAAGAGTGTCCATGATTGAGTCTTTGAATGAAGAGATAAAACGGTCCAGCATGTTGCAGCTCGTTCCAGTCGCTAGCTGCAGTGAACTGAAAAGAGGAGCGACCCAGGGATGTGTGTACTTTGGGGTCCTTTAACAGAATGTGACTGGCATCACATCACTATTCCCTTTTCGTTTACAAAGCTCTACTACACAAGCCTCCGACTTACCTAACTTCAATGTTGAAGTATAAAAACACGAGATACCAAACCCCTGCACATGATTGGTTAATGCTTGAGGTTTCTTAGGTCTCCACCCGAATTAGATAAATCTGCCTCAGTTTTTAATGGCCCCCAATTTTTTGAAATAACCTGCAGAACTCCCTGTGTCTTGATTCCCTGGGCCCACTAGAGCAGTTTGGGAGTCCAATGTTGAATTTGTTAAATGACAATTGCATTTGTTTTGGTCAAATGTAAAAATGCATTGTGGGGTTTTTTATTATTATTGTAACCTGTAGTTTATATCCATTTTTTTAATTGGAAGGTTCGTGTTGAATTTGTTGTCCTCAGGACACCATTGACAATGAGACCCTGGTCTCAGTAGACTCCCCATATAATATAAAACAACGATTTCATGGTCGCTAATAGATGATCTAGACATGCTCAAACTAGTCCCAAACTATGGGGGATTCTCAATCGGATTGGCTCGATTCCTCCTTTTGAAAAAGGTCAAAGGAAATCGAGGAGAGGAGGCGAGGAGAGGAGAGGAAACCATGGATACAAATGCACTTGCGTGAAATGACACTCCTTTTCCACTAGCGCGTCATTAGGCAAATGACGTTTACAGAGGACGAATTCCGAAATACATGTGGGTCGTAGTTGAATTGTGGTGGCATTTGCATCTTTTGCGTTTGCATGCAAGACAGTTTTATGCATTGTTATAAAACTTAGTAAATTTGCTTGTCCCAGCAGTGACACCAGTAGGGTTGTGGTGACATGTTTTTCGAATTTAGAGATATCTATTATTTTGAATGCTAGAAAGGGGGGCGAATTTGAAAACTCTTCCGCGGTAGGATACACCAATTGAGGAGACAAGAAGACTCCGTTCGCCTATTAACGTATTGACACTCTCCGACATAAGCATTTCACTGTGCCGTTTACACACTTGCTGTATGATGTTATTGGTCACATACACATGGTTAGCAGATGTTATTGGTCACATACACATGGTTAGCAGATGTTATTGGTCACATACACACGGTTAGCAGATGTTATTGGTCACATACACATGGTTAGCAGATGTTATTGGTCACATACACAGGGTTAGCAGATGTTATTGGTCACATACACATGGTTAGCAGATGTTATTGGTCACATACACACGGTTAGCAGATGTTATTGGTCACATACATATGATTAGCAGATGTTATTGGTCACATACACACGGTTAGCAGATGTTATTGGTCACATACACACGGTTAGCAGATGTTATTGGTCACATACACATATTTAGCAGATGTTATTGGTCACATACACAGGGTTAGCAGATGTTATTGGTCACATACACATGGTTAGCAGATGTTATTGGTCACATACACAGGGTTAGCAGATGTTATTGGTCACATACACAGGGTTAGCAGATGTTATTGGTCACATACACATGGTTAGCAGATGTTATTGGTCACATACACACGGTTAGCAGATGTTATTGGTCACATACACATGATTAGCAGATGTTATTGGTCACATACACACGGTTAGCAGATGTTATTGGTCACATACACACGGTTAGCAGATGTTATTGGTCACATACACATATTTAGCAGATGTTATTGGTCACATACACATGATTAGCAGATGTTATTGGTCACATATTTATCAGATGTTATTGGTCACATATACATATTTAGCAGATGTTATTGGTCACATATACATATTTAGCAGATGTTATTGGTCACATACACACAGATAGCAGATGTTATTGGTCACATATTTAGCAGATGTTATTGGTCACATACACACAGTTAGCAGATGTTATTGGTCACATACACACAGATAGCAGATGTTATTGGTCACATTCACATATTTAGCAGATGTTATTGCGGGTGTAGCGAAATGCTTGTGTTCCTAGCTCCAACAGTTCATAGCTCTAACTAGCTCTAACATTTCACAACAATACATACAAATATAAAAGTAAAATAATGGAATTAAGAAATATATAAATATTAGGATGAACAATGTCGGAGTAGCATTGACTAAATACAGTAGAATAGAATACAGTATATACATATGAAATGAGTAAAGCAGTATATAAACATTATTAAAGTGTCTAGTGTTCCATTATTAAAGTGACCAGTGATTCCATGTCTATGTATATAGGGCAGCAGCCTCTAAGGTGCAGGGTTGAGTAGCCGGGTGGGAGCCGGCTAGTGACGGCTGTTTAACATGAAGCTAGGGTTAGGACGGTGGTTGAGGGTTAGAGTTGAATTGGGATGTGGAAATGAAGATGGAGGTTCTGGGTTAGGGTTGAGTCTAGGGTTAGGAACGAGCTGGGATATTGGGACATGAATCTGGGGTTGAAGTTAGGGGTTAGTTCGTTGACAATTGAACATCTATAAACCATCTATTGGGGACTATCCAGATAATATGCTATCCAAAGCAGTGTTTATTGTCCTCCCAGTGTTTAGCGAGAGCACGCCTTTGGGCAAATTCAAACTCCAACTGACACTCTGTTGTTAAAGTGTAAAGAAAATATCCTTTCAGATCACTTGAACAAGACATGTAAATCTCAATGTGTTTTTTGTCTGGTTAAATAAAGGATAAAAACAATAGTTTGTAATATGATTTACCTTCATCTTTATTTCATACATACACTCAAACTCAACTCTTACAAAGTAAATATGTTTAAAATACATTTAGTTGAGAGTCTAATACTGGTTTCAAACAAGTGAAACAGAAGGTGGTCAGATAGAAAATGGATCGATATGAGTCTGAGTCTGTCTTTCAGGAACCTTTAGATGAGTTCAAGTCTGAAAAAGAAGTATCCAAGGTAAGCACATAGTGTGTGTTTGTGTCATTCACCAGTTATCACCTTTATAAACTGTTACTGATTGTGGTTAAAGTGGGTGAAAGGCCAACACACACACACACACACACACACACACACACACACACACACACACACACACACACACACACACACACACACACACACACACACACACACACACACACACACACACACACACACACACACACACACACACACACACACACACACACACACACACACCACACACCACACACCACACACACATATATATATATTGTGGTGTAGCATGTCATTGATGTCTTCTTGGCCACACAGAAGCATTCAGAAGAGGTTCTAGTGCATCATGAGGCACCACTGTCAGAGACTTAGCCTCTACAGCAGCTGCCTGGATCAGCTCAGTCTTAAGGTTTGTGTTGACTGGTGTGGCTCCTCTGGTCTGTGTTGGAATACTTAAAAAAAAAAAAACATCCTGTTTCCCTCCCTTCCTGAACTACAGTCTGATCTGACATGATTGGATCAGTTGGACAGCTGTCAGACTGTGTTCAGCCAATAGAAGGGGGAGGATGAATGTATTCAAACACGACCCAGGAGAAACACATTGGTGAACCACATCAGCATGTTTAACTATTGGTGGGGAATCGATTAAGAGGAGTTCAATACATTTTTACATCTGACACAGTTTTAGCCTGGTGTGTGCACACTGTAATATACACCCCCCCCCACCCCCGTATGTCCTTTTGAACCACACAACGGGCGATATGGCGTGTTTTTTTAAAGAGTCCCATTTGAACATGGGCCCGGGTTTGTGTTCCTCTCCTACAGAGTGATTCTGCAGAGGGGTCCTGACTCCTGGGCTCCAGTCTGCAGTAACAGCGACTCCAACACACTGACTCCAGACTGCACTGAGACATCTTAAAGCATAAAAACAAGTGTGAATGGTTTTCTGCCTTGTGTCCACTCTCCAGCTCAATGATTCAACTGCTATTTAATTGCCTTCAAATCCTGTCAACAGATCTCAAACAATGCCCTTCCGGCTCAATGATTCAACTGCTATTTATTGCCTTCAAATGTCAACAGACCTCAAACAATGCTCTCAGTTTAGGAGATTTTTTTTATTTTACCTTTATTTAACTAGGCAAGTCAGTTAAGAACAAATTCTTATTTACAATGACAGCCTAGTGGGTTAACTGCCTTGTTCAGGGGCAGAACCACAGATTTTTACCTTGTCAGCTCAGGGATTCGATCTAGCAACCTTTCAGTTAGTGGCCCAACGCTCTAACCACTAGCCTACCTGCCGAGATAGATAGTTACGGAACATTCTTTCAGACAGCCACCCTCCTTTGTTTGTCTAATAATAATAATCAGGGAGACAGTTTAATGTGATACAAAACAGGGCATCGATGTGCTTTAGGAGCGCTGTTCTCTCAATGTGTCATAATTAGAACTATGTGTTAGTTTAGGGTTGGTTCATTACCTGAAAGAATCATGCGTTTTATAACACATTCGGTACCTTAAAGTACCCTGGTTTATTAACACATTTTATAATATCTGTTTATAACACATTCGGTACCTTAAAGTACCCTGGTTTATTAACACATTTTATAATATCTGTTTATAACACATTCGGTACCTTAAAGTACCCTGGTTTATTAACACATTTTATAATATCTGTTTATAACACATTCGGTACCTTAAAGTACCCTGGTTTATTAACACATTTTATAATATCTGTTTATAACACATTCGGTACCTTAAAGCACCCTGGTTTATTAACACATTTTATAATATCTGTTTATAACACATTCGGTACCTTAAAGCCGTGGTTCACTCAGAAACATTCTCTATTTTCTTCGGGGACACATTTCTACACATTTTGTCAGGGGGTGCAGGGAAAATGTTGCCATTTTAAAGGTAATTTTCTTGCAATTGTATACATTTTGCCATGTCTAATGTGTATTCCTGTAATATTTGAGTGACTCTAACATTACTACAAAATCTCTGGGCTAAAAAAACGTTAGCTGACGTGGGCTAGTAGATCTGGACAGTTTCTGACACGTTATAAATATCTCTCTAAGGTCTAGTAATGACCGACAGGACAAGAGGAACTGAGGATGTACTTCCCAATATAGAAGCTGCGCCTTGTGTATTCTACTATTACAACTTTCAAGAGTAAGTTGAAAAAGCCGGTTTCCAACCTCTTCCATCAGCACAGCAAAACACCATGTTGTCTTCAAGAAGCAGAAGAATAGATGACTACTGGCGCGGGCGGGGTATTCCACCTTGAAATACTGTAACAATGACTGATTTTTGATCTTTAAATCTTTCTCATCAATCAACAAGTTTGTGATTGATACGCAAATTCAATAAAACATTTGTTGAAGGTTGTACTCTTGCATATACTTTGACAGATTACTTACAAAAAAATGACGTGATTAAATTATTCTGATATTTTTAATTATTTGATTATGTCTTGGTGTACAAAAAGCATGCAAAAAAAACAAAAAAACATCTTATTTATATATTGGTACATATTTACACGGTAACAGTGGCATTCAGTACAGGTTTGACATGCTTTTTCCCATTTATACCTGGTTCTAACATGTATCCTAATCTTGTCCTGTTTACACTTGTAAGATCTGATCCCAATCAGATCACAATGCATTATTTTCTACAACCTTCTAAAAATGTGGGCACAATCAGAATGTGGACAACATCAGGACGGACAACTGGCACGTTAGCACCGGGTATGAAAGAGGCTTCAGAAATATGCAGAACAGTACAGACATCGAATAAACCCATTGAACAAAATACACCTTCGACACAGAGACCAGGACAATCACATATGATAAATGGTACCTTCGACACAGAGACCAGGACAATCACATATGATAAATGGTACCTTCGACACAGAGACCAGGACAATCACATATGATAAATGGTATCTTCAACACATCTTCAACACAGAGACCAGGACAATCACATATGATAAATGGTACCTTCAACACAGAGACCAGGACAATCACATATGATAAATGGTACCTTCAACACAGAGACCAGGACAATCACATATGATAAATGGTACTTTCAACACAGAGACCAGGACAATCACATATGATAAATGGTACCTTCAACACAGAGACCAGGATAATCACATATGATAAATGGTACCTTCAACACAGAGACCAGGACAATCACATATGATAAATGGTACCTTCAACACAGAGACCAGGACAATCACATATGATAAATGGTACCTTCAACACAGAGACCAGGACAATCACATATGATAAATGGTACCTTCAACACAGAGACCAGGACAATCACATATGATAAATGGTACCTTCAACACAGACACCAGGACAATCACATATGATAAATGGTACTTTCAACACAGAGACCAGGACAATCACATATGATAAATGGTACCTTCAACACAGAGACCAGGACAATCACATATGATAAATGGTACCTTCAACACAGAGACCAGGACAATCACATATGATAAATGGTACCTTCAACACAGACACCAGGACAATCACATATGATAAATGGTACTTTCAACACAGAGACCAGGACAATCACATATGATAAATGGTACTTTCAACACAGACACCAGGACAATCACAGATGATAAATGGTACTTTCAACACAGAGACCAGGACAATCACATATGATAAATTGCAGCGATGCAAAAAACAACGACCCTGTTGTTGTCACTATGTACACTCACGCCCACAGCCCTCGATTAGATTCACTTCATCTCAAATCATGTTAACAGGTGTAGCTGGAGTGACAGACAGCAGTGTAGTGATGTGAACGTGTCATAATGACATGGGCATGGAGTGACAGACAGCAGTGTAGTGATGTGAACGTGTCATAATGACATGGGCATGGAGTGACAGACAGCAGTGTAGTGATGTGAACGTGTCATAAAGACATGGGCATGGAGTGACAGACAGCAGTGTAGTGATGTGAAGGTGTCATAATGACATGGGCATGGAGTGACAGACAGCAGTGTAGTGATGTGAACGTGTCATAATGACATGGGCATGGAGTGACAGACAGTAGTGTAGTGATGTGAACGTGTCATAATGACATGGGCATGGAGTGACAGACAGCAGTGTAGTGATGTGAACGTGTCATAATGACATGGGCATGGAGTGACAGACAGCAGTGTAGTGATGTGAACGTGTCATAATGACATGGGCATGGAGTGACAGACAGCAGTGTAGTGATGTGAACGTGTCATAATGACATGGGCATGTTAACAGGTGTAGCTGGAGTGACAGGCAGCAGTATAGAGTTCCGGCTAAAGACGAAACATGCAAAACGCTCATATTAATTAGCATATAGACCGTGTCAATATCACCAAGCTCAACTCCCAAGGCAATGTACCTAATAGACAGAAGGAAAGAACACCTGAGTGCATTTAGAATCAGGACACAACACTAAAGAGGGAATGGCAAGAATATTGCACTTCTGACACACATACCTGTACATACAGTACATACATCCAGTACATCCAGTACATACGCACAACACATACAGTACATACATCCAGTACATACATCCAGTACATACACACAGTACATACACACAGTACATACATACAGTACATACAGTACATACACACAACACATACAGTACATACATCCAGTACATACATCCAGTACATACATACCTGTACATACACACAGTACATACACACAGTACATACATACAGTACATACATACCTGTACATACACACAGTACATACACACAGTACATACACACAGTACATACATACAGTACATACATACCTGTACATACACACAGTACATACACACAGTACATACATACAGTACATACATACAGTACATACAGTACATACAGTACATACACACAACACATACAGTACATACATACAGTACATACATACAGTACATACATACAGTACATACATACAGTACACACATACCTGAACATACATACAGTACATACATACCTGTACGTACATACAGTACATACATACCTGTACGTACATACAGTACATACATACCTGTACATACATACACACAGTACATACACACAGTACATACACACAACACATACAGTACATACACACAGTACATACACACAACACATACAGTACATACATACAGTACATACACACAGTACATACATACAGTACACACAGTAGATACATACAGTGCATACATACAGGTGAATACACATTAGACACTGATAAAGGTTATTGTGCTCCACACAGACGTACAAAAAAAACTGTTTATCTTTAGCTTGTGCATCATCGTTCTTTTAGATGAAATGTCAGATAGTGACCACTCATCCTGGTGGCAGACAGCTGGCTCACAGCCAGGTGCTGTCTTTGTTCTGATCCCAACAGCCCTTCAGTTACAAGTTAACCCACAGACTGACAGTTAACCCACAGACCGACATTTAACCCACAGACTGTTAGTTAACCCACAGACTGACAGTTAACCCACAGACCGACAGTTAGTTAACCCACAGACTGACAGTTAGTTAACCCACAGACTGTTAGTTAACCCACAGACTGACAGTTAGTTAACCCACAGACTGTTAGTTAACCCACAGACTGACAGTTAGTTAACCCACAGACTGACAGTTAACCCACAGACTGACAGTTAACCCACAGACTGTTAGTTAACCCACAGACTGACAGTTAACCCACAGACTGACAGTTAGTTAACCCACAGACTGACAGTTAACCCACAGACTGTTAGTTAACCCACAGACTGACAGTTAGTTAACCCACAGACTGACAGTTAGTTAACCCACAGACTGACAGTTAGTTAACCCACAGACTGACAGGTGACAACCCCTTAAAAGCTCCATCGAATAACAACCACTTCCAGTGTAACATGAATATAGCGTTGAGCCCACAGGCAGCAGGAAGGAAAGTAGAAAAACAAGAAGCCATTACCGAAAACAAAGCAAGCTCTTCAGGTTGATTGAAACCCTTCACTTGGAATAGCATGCTATAGAAATCACAAAGAAAGAAGTATAATTGTAACGGCTGTTGGAAGGAGAGGACCAGAGCGTAGCGTGGTACGTGTTCATAATTTTATTAATGGAACTGAACACTGAATAGCAAAACAACAACGAGAACAACCGAAACAGTTCTGTCTGGTGCAGACACAAAAACAGAACTTCCACGACCATCCCTCTTTCCATCCTCTCACTGTAGCGCCTAACAGCACTGATACGTCCAGCAGGGGTTAATATACTTATCCCAGACAACCCTGTAGCTACAGCTGAGGACAGGAATATTACTTATCCCAGACAACCCTGTAGCTACAGCTGAGGACAGGAATATTACTTATCCCAGACAACCCGGAGGCTACAGCTGAGGACAGGAATATTACTTATCCCAGACAACCCTGTAGCTACAGCTGAGGACAGGAATATTACTTATCCCAGACAACCCTGTAGCTACAGCTGAGGACAGGAACATTACTTATCCCAGACAACCCGGAGGCTACAGCTGAGGACAGGAATATTACTTATCCCAGACAACCCTGTAGCTACAGCTGAGGACAGGAACATTACTTATCCCAGACAACCCTGTAGCTACAGCTGAGGACAGGAACATTACTTATCCCAGACAACCTTGTAGCTACAGCTGAGGACAGGAACATTACTTATCCCAGACAACCCTGTAGCTACGGCTGAGGACAGGAATATTACTTATCCCAGACAACCCTGTAGCTACAGCTGAGGACAGGAACATTACTTATCCCAGACAACCCTGTAGCTACAGCTGAGGACAGGAATATTACTTATCCCAGACAACCCTGTAGCTACGGCTGAGGACAGGAATATTACTTATCCCAGACAACCCTGTAGCTACGGCTGAGGACAGGAACATTACTTATCCCAGACAACCCGGAGGCTACAGCTGAGGACAGGAACATTACTTATCCCAGACAACCCTGTAGCTACAGCTGAGGACAGGAACATTACTTATCCCAGACAACCCTGTAGCTACGGCTGAGGACAGGAACATTACTTATCCCAGACAACCCTGTAGCTACGGCTGAGGACAGGAATATTACTTATCCCAGACAACCCTGTAGCTACGGCTGAGGACAGGAACATTACTTATCCCAGACAACCCTGTAGCTACGGCTGAGGACAGGAATATTACTTATCCCAGACAACCCTGTAGCTACAGCTGAGGACAGGAATATTACTTATCCCAGACAACCCTGTAGCTACAGCTGAGGACAGGAATATTACTTATCCCAGACAACCCTGTAGCTATGGCTGAGGACAGGAATATTACTTATCCCAGACAACCCTGTAGCTACAGCTGAGGACAGGAATATTACTTATCCCAGACAACCCTGTAGCTACGGCTGAGGACAGGAACATTACTTATCCCAGACAACCCTGTAGCTACGGCTGAGGACAGGAATATTACTTATCCCAGACAACCCGGAGGCTACGGCTGACGACAGGAACATTACTTATCCCAGACAACCCTGTAGCTACAGCTGAGGACAGGAATATTACTTATCCCAGACAACCCTGTAGCTACGGCTGAGGACAGGAATATTACTTATCCCAGACAACCCTGTAGCTACAGCTGAGGACAGGAATATTACTTATCCCAGACAACCCTGTAGCTACGGCTGAGGACAGGAACATTACTTATCCCAGACAACCCTGTAGCTACAGCTGAGGACAGGAATATTACTTATCCCAGACAACCCTGTAGCTACGGCTGAGGACAGGAACATTACTTATCCCAGACAACCCGGAGGCTACAGCTGAGGACAGGAACATTACTTATCCCAGACAACCCTGTAGCTACGGCTGAGGACAGGAACATTACTTATCCCAGACAACCCTGTAGCTACAGCTGAGGACAAGAATATTATTTATCCCAGACAACCCTGTAACTACGGCTGAGGACAGGAACATTACTTATCCCAGACAACACGGAGGCTACAGCTGAGGACAGGAACATTACTTATCCCAGACAACCCTGTAGCTACAGCTGAGGACAGGAACATTACTTATCCCAGACAACCCGGAGGCTACAGCTGAGGACAGGAACATTACTTATCCCAGACAACCCTGTAGCTACGGCTGAGGACAGGAACATTACTTATCCCAGACAACCCTGTAGCTACGGCTGAGGACAGGAACATTACTTATCCCAGACAACCCGGAGGCTACAGCTGAGGACAGGAACATTACTTATCCCAGACAACCCTGTAGCTACGGCTGAGGACAGGAACATTACTTATCCCAGACAACCCTGTAGCTACGGCTGAGGACAGGAACATTA
>NC_143031.1:7990000-8020000 GCF_057628025.1 Oncorhynchus mykiss
ACTGTGTGTGGAAGGTTTATGTTAACAGCTTAGCATGTATGGGTGAGCTAGCTAGACAACAACATTGACATGATACCGACCGACACATTTCTGATCTATGTACAACACCTATTGTCCATGACTGTGAAGGATGCCTCAAGAGGCTGTTAGGGAACCTATTGTCCATGACTGTGAAGGATGCCTCAAGAGGCTGTTAGGGAAAACCTATTGTCCATTGACTGTGAAGGATGCCTCAAGAGGCTGTTAGGGAAAACCTATTGTCCATTGACTGTGAAGGATGACTCAATAGAGTCTCTGAACGGTGATGACGTTCATCATTGATTGTGACAACAAAACATAACAAAACAAAACGCAAGTCTTCTTCTTCACAGTGACATCATGGCGACAGACAGACAGACAGACAGACAGACAGACAGACAGACAGACAGAGACAGACAGACAGAGTCTTGAGTTTACCACTGAACAACCCATGAGTACGGTCTCCAGTGCTGTCGGAGTTCTCTGTGTTTCTTTGGGTAATTACACACGATGACGGAGTGAGGTGAGATCAGGGAAGGATGAAGAGGAGGGACAGGAACATAAGAGTGGAGTGCATTATATATTTAATGGGAGAGAGGCAATGTACAGATGGGGGTTTAAAGGGGAAGGGCATATAGTTCTTAAAGGGGAGGAGGTGGCTCAGACGCCTGTGTGGAGCTAAGCTGGGCTGTGCTGACTGGAGAAGAGGGTTCATCTTCATCCAGGTCTTCTAGCTCTCCCTCCCTACTGCCCTCTCCACTGCTGCCCTTCCTGAGAGAGAGAGAGAGAGAGGAGAGAGAGAGAGAGAGAGAGAGAGAGAGAGAGAGAGAGAGAGAGAGAGAGAGGTGGAGAGAGAAAGAGAGCGAGGCAGTGAGAGGAAGAGAGAGAGAGAGCGAGAGAGAGGGAAAGAAGGAGAAAGAAAGAGAGCGAGAGAAAGAGAGAGAGAGAGAGAGAAATTAGTCAAAGTCTACAGTCAAGTCTCTTATCATACACGTGGAGAGAAACGGCAGCCACCTAATGTCGTCACAATGAGGAAGCGAAGAAACACCACAAAGAATGACAACATACAGCAACGGTGACAACAACACGTGATGTGTAACTTAGGGAGATGAGAGATGGAGACCAATGAGTGACAGTTTATGAAGGAACCCCAATGGGTGAGGGGTGGTTCCAAGTGTTGGACCAGTGACCACACAAATTTACCTTAGAGAGGGGTGGAGTTTTAAAGAGTGGCGGAACGGCCACACGTCCCTGCAGCAGAAAAAGCAGGGGAGAAAATGGACACAGGGTCAGAGGTCGGAGACTGAGGTCAGAGGGTGATGGAGCAGCCATTGAGCCTCCTTCTCCCACTCCACTCATCCCAGAGTCAGTTGACCCTAGACACTTGTCAGGTCAGCTTCATTGTTCTTCCCTAACGGTTAGGGATTGTGAAGGGCAAGCTGTTAATCCTAGATCTGTGCCTGGAAGAGTCCATTTTGTTGTCCAGTGCCAGGTCAATAAATCAATCAAATGTATTTTATAAAGACCTTTTTTACATCAGCAGTGGTCACAAGGTGCTTTACAGAAACCCAGCCGAAAACCCCCCAAAATGTATTTAACCTTTATTTAACTAGGCAAGTCAGTTAAGAACAAATTCTTCTTTACAATGACGGCTTCCCCCAGCCAAACCCGGACGACGCTGGGCCAATTGTGTGCTGCCCTGTGGGATCCCCAATCACGGCCACGGTCGATGTGATACAGCCTGGATTCGAGCCAGGTGCTGCAGTACCGCCTCTTGCACTGAGATGTGTCTTAGACCAGTGCACCACTCGGGTTCTCACAAACCTTTCCCAACGATGCAGAGTAAAAATATATCCCCAACATAGTAACCAACAGTAACAGTACATGAAGGCAGGGTCATGTGACTAGACATCAGGATAGATAATAATAAGGTATTTGAGGTAGATATGTACATGAAGGCAGGGTAAAGTGACTAGGCATCAGGATATATAATAATAAGGTATTTGAGGTAGATATGTACATGAAGGCAGGGTAAAGTGACTAGACATCAGGATAGATAATAATAAGGTATTTGAGGTAGATATGTACATGAAGGCAGGGTAAAGTGACTAGACATCAGGATAGATAATAATAAGGTATTTGAGGTAGATATGTACATGAAGGCAGGGTAAAGTGACTAGACATCAGGATAGATAATAATAAGGTATTTGAGGTAGATATGTACATGAAGGCAGGGTAAAGTGACTAGACATCAGGATAGATAATAATAAGGTATTTGAGGTAGATATGTACATGAAGGCAGGGTAAAGTGACTAGACATCAGGATGCACTGGCTGTTCAGATGTGTAGGAGGAGACTCGGCATAGTTAAATATCAGTGCTTGTGTGAATATGTTGTCGTCTGATGCAACTGTATTGACCCAATGGACGAATAAACTTGATTTAAGCTTCCATAGTGTTCGTCGAGTTGTTACTCTGAAAATTAGAAACACCATCAACATTTTGATTTTCTGTTCATACGTCTCGGGCACATTTCCACAGTAGATCTGATGTGGTAAACGAGGAAAAACTTGATTGTTAATTGTCAAATAGATAAAACACCTTTTAGTCTGCTCACAAAGTAGAACTAAATCACCATTAGTCTGCTCATAAAGCAGAACTAAATCGCCATTAGTCTGCTCATAAAGTAGAACTAAATCACCATTAGTCTGCTCATAAAGTAGAACTAAATCACCATTAGTCTGCTCATAAAGTAGAACTAAATGACACTTAGTCTGCTCATAAAGTAGAACTAAATCACCCTTAGTCTACTCATAAAGTAGACCTAAATCGCCACTAGTCTGCTCATAAAGTAGAACTAAATCACCCTTAGTCTGCTCATAAAGTAGAACTAAATCAACCTTAGTCTGCTCATAAAGTAGAACTAAATCACCATTAGTCTGCTCATAAAGTAGAACTAAATCACCATTAGTCTGCTCATAAAGTAGAACTAAATCACCTCTTAATCTGCTCATAAAGCAGAACTAAATCACCCTTAGTCTGCTCATAAAGTAGAACTAAATCACCCTTAGTCTGCTCATAAAGTAGAACTAAATCACCATTAGTCTGCTCATAAAGCAGAACTAAATCGCCATTAGTCTGCTCATAAAGTAGAACTAAATCACCATTAGTCTGCTCATAAAGTAGAACTAAATCACCTCTTAATCTGCTCATAAAGCAGAACTAAATCACCCTTAGTCTGCTCATAAAGTAGAACTAAATCACCCTTAGTCTGCTCATAAAGTAGAACTAAATCAACCTTAGTCTGCTCATAAAGTAGAACTAAATCACCATTAGTCTGCTCATAAAGTAGAACTAAATGACCCTTAGTCTGCTCATAAAGTAGAACTAAATCACCCTTAGTCTACTCATAAAGTAGACCTAAATCGCCACTAGTCTGCTCATAAAGTAGAACTAAATCAACCTTAGTCTGCTCATGAAGTAGAACTAAATCACCCCTTAGTCTGCTCATAAAGTAGAACTAAATCAACCTTAGTCTGCTCATAAAGTAGAACTAAATCACCTTCAGTCTGCTCATAAAGTAGAACTAAATCAACCTTAGTCTGCTCATGAAGTAGAACTAAATCACCCTTAGTCTGCTCATAAAGCAGAACTAAATTGCCCCTAGTCTGCTCATAAAGTAGAACTAAATCACCCTTAGTCTGCTCATAAAGCAGAACTAAATCTCCCCTTAGTCTGCACATAAAGTAGGACTAAATCACCTTCAGTCTGCTCATAAAGTAGAACTAAATCACCCCTTAGTCTGTTCATAAAGTAGAACTAAATCACCCCTTAATCTGCTCATGAAGTAGAACTAAATCACCCCTTAATCTGCTCATAAAGTAGGACTAAATCACCCGTAGTCTGCTCATAAAGCAGAACTAAATCGCCCATAGTCTGCTCATAAAGTAGAACTAAATCACCTTCAGTCTGCTCATAAAGTAGAACTAAATCAACCTTAGTCTGCTCATGAAGTAGAACTAAATCCCCCTTAGTCTGCTCATAAAGCAGAACTAAATCGCCCCTTAGTCTGCTCATAAAGTAGAACTAAATCACCCTTAGTCTGCTCATGAAGTAGGATGAAATTGTTGTAATGTGTAATATTGTGTAATAATGGAGCTGTGAGTCAGGAAGCAGGAAGCAGGTGAAACATTTAATAAAACAACAAAACCAGGAACGAGACAATTTCATGCGGCTTCACGCCGGTACACAAGAGTACTACCAACTGGTGAGTGAACATAATAGAGGGACATATAAAGGGGAGGAAATGATGAAGGTAATAAAGTCCAGGTGTGAATCATAATGATTAGCAGGTGTGCGTATTGATGAGGGCCAGGTGTGCGTAATGATGAGTGCCAGGTGTGCGTAATGATGAGTGCCAGGTGAGCGTAATGATGAGTGCCAGGTGAGCGTAATGATGAGTGCCAGGTGTGCGTAATGATGAGTGCCAGGTGAGTGTAATGATGAGGACCAGGTGAGCGTAATGATGAGTGCCAGGTGAGTGTAATGATGAGGACCAGGTGAGCGTAATGATGAGTGCCAGGTGAGCGTAATGATGAGTGCCTGGTGTGCGTAATGATGAGTGCCAGGTGTGCGTAATGATGAGTGCCAGGTGAGTGTAATGATGAGGACCAGGTGAGCGTAATGATGAGTGCCAGGTGAGCGTAATGATGAGTACCAGGTGTGCGTAATGATGAGTGCCAGGTGTGCGTAATGATGAATCCCAGGACCGGTGGTAAGTAGTTGGAGGGGAGGAGCAGGAGAAGACACGATGACAATACCAACCAGAGTACAAAGTAGTCTTGAAAAATGTTGGCCGCGATCAAGACTAAAAGATGACCTCCTCATCCGCTTTAGGGAGCGATAAATCGCTGGCCAATGATGGTTGCAATTGAGTTCAGATATGTGGGTGATTTTAGAGCGTATTGGTGGTTTAACGAGAGATCACGTGCCGATAATCTGGTGTGACTTTCAATGGTTGCAATTTGCCCAATGTATTCCAAAGGTTTACAATTCAAAATTCAAAAAGGCACTCACACATTTGAGCTGTCTTTGTTGCAGGTGCACGGTAACAAAAATAAATTACAAAAAACTCTGAGGAAGGCCTTGAGGCCAATACATGAAGCTTAATAAAGAGCAGTGATACTATCAAGAGCAGTGATACTATCAAGAGCAGTGATACTATCAAGAGCAGTGATACTATCAAGAGCAGTGATACTATCAAGAGCAGTGATACTATCAAGAGCAGTGATACTATCAAGAGCAGTGATGCTATCAAGATCAGTGATACTATCAAGAGCAGTGATGCTATCAAGAGCAGTGATACTATCAAGAGCAGTGATGCTATCAAGAGCAGTGATGCTATCAAGAGCAGTGATACTATCAAGAGCAGTGATGCTATCAAGAGCAGTGATGCTATCAAGATCAGTGATACTATCAAGAGCAGCGATACTATCAAGAGCAGCGATACTATCAAGAGCAGCAACACTATCAAGAGCAGCGTGCAGGTTTCTTATTTATTCTCTAAGGTTCACTGTTCCAAAGGGATAGTAAATATATACAAAATAACAAAAAACATCACAGGTCCATACTTGCAAACTCTTGATTAAACTGGAGCTAGCAGCTAGCAGTGTGAAGCCACAGGGTTAAACCTTCAGTATAGAGCACACAGGTCAGGGGCATCTGAGGTTAAACTGTGGTAGTTCCACATCATTATGTCTGTCGCTTATTCACTGACAGATAGGGAATTAGATGGAAACAGAGAGAAAGACAAGAGGGAATTAGATGGAAAACAGAGAGAAAGACAGAGAATTAGATGGAAAACAGAGAGAAAGACAAGAGGGAATTAGATGGAAAACAGAGAGAAAGACAGAGAATTAGATGGAAAACAGAGAGAAAGACAAGAGGGAATTAGATGGAAAACAGAGAGAAAGACAGAGGGAATTAGATGGAAAACAGAGAGAAAGACAAGAGGGAATTAGATGGAAAACAGAGAGAAAGACAAGAGGGAATTAGATGGAAAACAGAGAGAAAGACAGAGAATTAGATGGAAAACAGAGAGAAAGACAAGAGGGAATTAGATGGAAAACAGAGAGAAAGACAGAATTAGATGGAAAACAGAGAGAAAGACAGAGAATTAGATGGAAAACAGAGAGAAAGACAGAGAATTAGATGATAAACAGAGGGAAAGACACAGATAGAAACGTACTGTAAGACATTGTCCCTGGATTGTGATACTATGGCAACGCAATTGGCAGCTCCAGGTGACTGGTTTTCCTGCTCTCAGAGGGGGACGGTGTGTGTGTGTGTTTGTGTGTGTCTGGGTTTGTTCATCTATCCTTGTGGGGACCTAAAATCCCCAAAAGGCCCCACAAGGATAGTAAAACAAGGAAAATGATCCCACATGGGGAGGGAGTTAGGAGTTAGGTTTAGGGTTAGGAGTTAGGTTTAGGAGTTAGGTTTAGGTTTAGGAGTTAGGTTTAGGTTTAGGAGTTAGGTTTAGGTTTAGGAGTTAGGTTTGGGTGTTAGGTTTAGATTTAGGAGTTAGGTTTAGGATTTAGGAGTTAGGTTTAGGGTTAGGAGTTAGGTTTAGGGTTAGGAGTTAGGTTTAGGGTTAGGAGTTAGGAGTTAGGTTTAGGAGTTAGGTTTAGGGTTAGGAGTTAGGTTTAGGAGTTAGGTTTAGGGTTAGGAGTTAGGTTTAGGAGTTAGGTTTAGGGGTTAGGAGTTAGGTTTAGGGTTAGGAGTTAGGTTTAGGGTTAGGAGTTAGGTTTAGGAGTTAGGTTTAGGGGTTAGGAGTTAGGTTTAGGGTTAGGAGTTAGGTTTAGGGTTAGGAGTTAGGTTTAGGGTTAGGAGTTAGGTTTAGGAGTTAGGTTTAGGGTTAGGAGTTAGATTTAGGGTTAGGAGTTAGGTTTAGGGTTAGGAGTTAGGTTTAGGGTCAGGAGTTAGGTTTAGGAGTTAGGTTTAGGGTTAGGAGTTAGGTTTAGGAGTTAGGTTTAGGGGTTAGGAGTTAGGTTTAGGGTTAGGAGTTAGGTTTAGGGTTAGGAGTTAGGTTTAGGAGTTAGGAGTTAGGTTTAGGAGTTAGGTTTAGGGGTTAGGAGTTAGGTTTAGGGTTAGGTTTAGGGTTAGGAGTTAGGTTTAGGAGTTAGGTTTAGGGTTAGGAGTTAGGTTTAGGAGTTAGGTTTAGGGGTTAGGAGTTAGGTTTAGGGTTAGGAGTTAGGTTTAGGGTTAGGAGTTAGGTTTAGGGGTTAGGTTTAGGGGTTAGGAGTTAGGTTTAGGGTTAGGAGTTAGGTTTAGGGTCAGGAGTTAGGTTTAGGGTTAGGAGTTAGGTTTAGGAGTTAGGTTTAGGAGTTAGGTTTAGGGTTAGGAGTTAGGTTTAGGGGTTAGGAGTTAGGTTTAGGGTTAGGAGTTAGGTTTAGGAGTTAGGTTTAGGGTTAGGAGTTAGGTTTAGGAGTTAGGAGTTAGGTTTAGGAGTTAGGTTTAGGAGTTAGGTTTAGGAGTTAGGTTTAGGGTTAGGAGTTAGGTTTAGGAGTTAGGTTTAGGAGTTAGGTTTAGGGTTAGGAGTTAGGTTTAGGAGTTAGGTTTAGGGTTAGGAGTTAGGTTTAGGAGTTAGGAGTTAGGTTTAGGAGTTAGGAGTTAGGTTTAGGAGTTAGGAGTTAGGTTTAGGAGTTAGGAGTTAGGTTTAGGGTTAGGAGTTAGGTTTAGGGTTAGGAGTTAGGTTTAGGGTTAGGAGTTAGGTTTAGGGTTAGGAGTTAGGTTTAGGAGTTAGGTTTAGGGTTAGGAGTTAGGTTTAGGGTTAGGAGTTAGGTTTAGGGTCAGGAGTTAGGTTTAGGAGTTAGGTTTCGGAGTTAGGTTTAGGGTTAGGAGTTAGGTTTAGGGTTAGGAGTTATGTTTAGGAGTTAGGAGTTAGGTTTAGGAGTTAGGTTTAGGGGTTAGGAGTTAGGTTTAGGGTTAGGTTTAGGAGTTAGGTTTAGGAGTTAGGTTTAGGGTTAGGAGTTAGGTTTAGGAGTTAGGTTTAGGGGTTAGAAGTTAGGTTTAGGGTTAGGAGTTAGGTTTAGGGTTAGGAGTTAGGTTTAGGGGTTAGGTTTAGGGGTTAGGAGTTAGGTTTAGGGTTAGGGTCAGGAGTTAGGTTTAGGGTCAGGAGTTAGGTTTAGGGTTAGGAGTTAGGTTTAGGAGTTAGGTTTAGGAGTTAGGTTTAGGGTTAGGAGTTAGGTTTAGGGGTTAGGAGTTAGGTTTAGGGTTAGGAGTTAGGTTTAGGAGTTAGGTTTAGGGTTAGGAGTTAGGTTTAGGAGTTAGGAGTTAGGTTTAGGGTTAGGAGTTAGGTTTAGGATTAGGAGTTAGGTTTAGGGGTTAGGAGTTAGGTTTAGGGTTAGGAGTTAGGTTTAGGGTTAGGAGTTAGGTTTAGGGGTTAGGTTTAGGGGTTAGGAGTTAGGTTTAGGGTTAGGAGTTAGGTTTAGGGTCAGGAGTTAGGTTTAGGGTTAGGAGTTAGGTTTAGGAGTTAGGTTTAGGAGTTAGGTTTAGGGTTAGGAGTTAGGTTTAGGGGTTAGGAGTTAGGTTTAGGGTTAGGAGTTAGGTTTAGGAGTTAGGAGTTAGGTTTAGGAGTTAGGTTTAGGGGTTAGGAGTTAGGTTTAGGGTTAGGTTTAGGGTTAGGAGTTAGGTTTAGGAGTTAGGTTTAGGGTTAGGAGTTAGGTTTAGGAGTTAGGTTTAGGGGTTAGGAGTTAGGTTTAGGGTTAGGAGTTAGGTTTAGGGTTAGGAGTTAGGTTTAGGGGTTAGGTTTAGGGGTTAGGAGTTAGGTTTAGGGTTAGGAGTTAGGTTTAGGGTCAGGAGTTAGGTTTAGGGTTAGGAGTTAGGTTTAGGAGTTAGGTTTAGGAGTTAGGTTTAGGGTTAGGAGTTAGGTTTAGGGGTTAGGAGTTAGGTTTAGGGTTAGGAGTTAGGTTTAGGAGTTAGGTTTAGGGTTAGGAGTTAGGTTTAGGAGTTAGGAGTTAGGTTTAGGAGTTAGGTTTAGGAGTTAGGTTTAGGAGTTAGGTTTAGGGTTAGGAGTTAGGTTTAGGAGTTAGGTTTAGGAGTTAGGTTTAGGGTTAGGAGTTAGGTTTAGGAGTTAGGTTTAGGGTTAGGAGTTAGGTTTAGGAGTTAGGAGTTAGGTTTAGGAGTTAGGAGTTAGGTTTAGGAGTTAGGAGTTAGGTTTAGGAGTTAGGAGTTAGGTTTAGGGTTAGGAGTTAGGTTTAGGGTTAGGAGTTAGGTTTAGGGTTAGGAGTTAGGTTTAGGGTTAGGAGTTAGGTTTAGGAGTTAGGTTTAGGGTTAGGAGTTAGGTTTAGGGTTAGGAGTTAGGTTTAGGGTCAGGAGTTAGGTTTAGGAGTTAGGTTTCGGAGTTAGGTTTAGGGTTAGGAGTTAGGTTTAGGGTTAGGAGTTATGTTTAGGAGTTAGGAGTTAGGTTTAGGAGTTAGGTTTAGGGGTTAGGAGTTAGGTTTAGGGTTAGGTTTAGGAGTTAGGTTTAGGAGTTAGGTTTAGGGTTAGGAGTTAGGTTTAGGAGTTAGGTTTAGGGGTTAGAAGTTAGGTTTAGGGTTAGGAGTTAGGTTTAGGGTTAGGAGTTAGGTTTAGGGGTTAGGTTTAGGGGTTAGGAGTTAGGTTTAGGGTTAGGGTCAGGAGTTAGGTTTAGGGTCAGGAGTTAGGTTTAGGGTTAGGAGTTAGGTTTAGGAGTTAGGTTTAGGAGTTAGGTTTAGGGTTAGGAGTTAGGTTTAGGGGTTAGGAGTTAGGTTTAGGGTTAGGAGTTAGGTTTAGGAGTTAGGTTTAGGGTTAGGAGTTAGGTTTAGGAGTTAGGAGTTAGGTTTAGGGTTAGGAGTTAGGTTTAGGGTTAGGAGTTAGGTTTAGGGGTTAGGAGTTAGGTTTAGGGTTAGGAGTTAGGTTTAGGGTTAGGAGTTAGGTTTAGGGGTTAGGTTTAGGGGTTAGGAGTTAGGTTTAGGGTTAGGAGTTAGGTTTAGGGTCAGGAGTTAGGTTTAGGGTTAGGAGTTAGGTTTAGGAGTTAGGTTTAGGAGTTAGGTTTAGGGTTAGGAGTTAGGTTTAGGGGTTAGGAGTTAGGTTTAGGGTTAGGAGTTAGGTTTAGGAGTTAGGTTTAGGGTTAGGAGTTAGGTTTAGGAGTTAGGAGTTAGGTTTAGGAGTTAGGTTTAGGAGTTAGGTTTAGGAGTTAGGTTTAGGGTTAGGAGTTAGGTTTAGGAGTTAGGTTTAGGAGTTAGGTTTAGGGTTAGGAGTTAGGTTTAGGAGTTAGGTTTAGGGTTAGGAGTTAGGTTTAGGAGTTAGGAGTTAGGTTTAGGAGTTAGGAGTTAGGTTTAGGAGTTAGGAGTTAGGTTTAGGAGTTAGGTTTAGGGTTAGGAGTTAGGTTTAGGGTTAGGAGTTAGGTTTAGGGTTAGGAGTTAGGTTTAGGGTTAGGAGTTAGGTTTAGGAGTTAGGTTTAGGGTTAGGAGTTAGGTTTAGGGTTAGGAGTTAGGTTTAGGGTCAGGAGTTAGGTTTAGGAGTTAGGTTTCGGAGTTAGGTTTAGGGTTAGGAGTTAGGTTTAGGGTTAGGAGTTATGTTTAGGAGTTAGGAGTTAGGTTTAGGAGTTAGGTTTAGGGGTTAGGAGTTAGGTTTAGGGTTAGGTTTAGGAGTTAGGTTTAGGAGTTAGGTTTAGGGTTAGGAGTTAGGTTTAGGAGTTAGGTTTAGGGGTTAGAAGTTAGGTTTAGGGTTAGGAGTTAGGTTTAGGGTTAGGAGTTAGGTTTAGGGGTTAGGTTTAGGGGTTAGGAGTTAGGTTTAGGGTTAGGGTCAGGAGTTAGGTTTAGGGTCAGGAGTTAGGTTTAGGGTTAGGAGTTAGGTTTAGGAGTTAGGTTTAGGAGTTAGGTTTAGGGTTAGGAGTTAGGTTTAGGGGTTAGGAGTTAGGTTTAGGGTTAGGAGTTAGGTTTAGGAGTTAGGTTTAGGGTTAGGAGTTAGGTTTAGGAGTTAGGAGTTAGGTTTAGGAGTTAGGAGTTAGGTTTAGGAGTTAGGTTTAGGGTTAGGAGTTAGGTTTAGGAGTTAGGTTTAGGAGTTAGGTTTAGGGTTAGGTGTTAGGTTTAGGAGTTAGGTTTAGGAGTTAGGTTTAGGGTTAGGAGTTAGGTTTAGGAGTTAGGAGTTAGGTTTAGGAGTTAGGAGTTAGGTTTAGGAGTTAGGTTTAGGAGTTAGGTTTAGGGTTAGGTGTTAGGTTTAGGAGTTAGGTTTAGGAGTTAGGTTTAGGGTTAGGAGTTAGGTTTAGGAGTTAGGAGTTAGGTTTAGGAGTTAGGGGTTAGGTTTAGGAGTTAGGTTTAGGAGTTAGGTTTAGGAGTTAGGTTTAGGAGTTAGGAGTTAGGTTTAGGAGTTAGGTTTAGGAGTTAGGTTTAGGGTTAGGAGTTAGGTTTAGGAGTTAGGAGTTAGGTTTAGGAGTTAGGAGTTAGGTTTAGGAGTTAGGTTTAGGAGTTAGGTTTAGGAGTTAGGTTTAGGAGTTAGGAGTTAGGTTTAGGAGTTAGGTTTAGGATTTAGGAGTTAGGAGTTAGGTTTAGGATTTAGGAGTTAGGAGTTAGGTTTAGGAGTTAGGTTTAGGAGTTAGGAGTTAGGAGTTAGGGTTAGGGTTAGGAGTTAGGAGTTAGGAGTTAGGGAAAATAGGGGGTTTGGGTTATATGGTGTGTAGAAGAAGTTGTTGGTGTGTAGAAGAAGTTGTTGGTGTGTGACTGATAGCGTGTCAGTCTGGTGTTAGAGCTGCAGTACTGCAGAACAGAACTCACATTAACAGGTTGTTGGTGTGTGACTGATAGCGTGTCAGTCTGGTGTTAGAGCTGCAGTACTGCAGAACAGAACTCACATTAACAGGTTGCCAGGTGCAGACATGGACCTCTCCTCTCTACTTCTGGGACACTCAAAGGGGTTACCGAACGACCTCTTCCTCAGCATGGCCTTCACCAGGATCTGAATACACACACACACGATCAGATGATGCACACTCACTCACCTAAAACACACACATGCACACGATCAGATGATGCACACTCACTCACCTAAAACACACACATGCACACGATCAGAGGATGCACACTCACTCACCTAAAACACACACATGCACACGATCAGAGGATGCACACTCACTCACCTAAAACACACACATACACACGATCAGATGATGCACACTCACTCACCTAAAACACACACACACACACGCTCAGAGGATGCACACTCACTCACCTAAAACACACACATGCACACGATCAGAGGATGCACACTCACTCACCTAAAACACACACACACACACACGATCAGATGATGCACACTCACTCACCTAAAACACACACACACACACACACGATCAGATGATGCACGCTCACTCACCTAAAACACACACACGCACACGATCAGAGGATGCACACTCACTCACCTAAAACACACACACGCACACGATCAGAGGATGCACACTCACTCACCTAAAACACACACACGCACACGATCAGAGGATGCACACTCACTCACCTAAAACACACACACGCACACGATTAGAGGATGCACACTCACTCACCTAAAACACACACACGCACACGATCAGAGGATGCACACTCACTCACCTAAAACACACACACGCACACGATCAGAGGATGCACACTCACTCACCTAAAACACACACACGCACACGATTAGAGGATGCACACTCACTCACCTAAAACACACACACGCACACGATCAGAGGATGCACACTCACTCACCTAAAACACACACACGCACACGATCAGAGGATGCACACTCACTCACCTAAAACACACACACGCACACGATCAGAGTATGCACACTCACTCACCTAAAACACACACACGCACACGATCAGAGGATGCACACTCACTCACCTAAAACACACACACACACACGATCAGATGATGCACGCTCACTCACCTAAAACACACACATGCACTTGCATTTGTGCGGGCAGGAAGATACACACACACACACACACACACTTCAGGCTCCTTACCACGGCAGAAAGGCTGGGGACAAACTTGACAGAGTTCTGCACCTCCTCCTCGGTGACCTCCACCACGGTACAGTGTTCCTCCTCTAGAGGTAAGGGGTCACAACCATCCTGGGTCACCCACGGGTCCAACTGAGACACACACACACACACACACACACACACACACACACACACACACATACACACACACACACACACACAAGAATGTCACAGTGGTATGTGCCTCGGCACTACTAGAAAGCGATATACAGATGCAGCACCCAGAAACACACAGCACCCAGAAACACACAGCACCCAGAAATACACATCACCCAGAAACACACAACACCCAGAAACACACAGCACCCAGAAACACACAGCACCCAGAAATACACATCACCCAGAAACACACATCACCCAGAAACACACATCACCCAGAAACACACAGCACCCAGAAACACACAGCACCCAGAAACACAAAGCACCCAGAAATACACATCACCCAGAAACACACATCACCCAGAAACACACAGCACCCAGAAATACACATCACCCGGATACACACACCACCCGGAAACACATATCACCCAGAAACACACATCACCCAGAAACACACATCACCCAGAAACACACACCACCCAGAAACACACATCACATAGAAACACACATCACCCAGAAACACACACCACCCAGAAACACACATCACCCAGAAATACACATCATGCAGAAACACACACCACCCAGAAACACACATCACCCAGAAATACACATCATGCAGAAACACACATCACCCAGAAACACACATCACCCAGAAACACACAGCACCCAGAAACACACAGCACCCAGAAACACACATCACCCAGAAACACACATCACCCAGAAATACACATCACCCAGAAACACACATCACCCAGAAACACACATCACCCGGTGAAGAGAAAGGGGGAATAAGAATCTAAAGAATTTATTGGACAGACTGTAGAAATGCCTGCTGCTGTAAACAGTCTTCTAAAGCCAAGGCTGTCTAACGTCAGGACTGACAAGGAGAGAAAGAGACAGAGGGAGAGAGAGAGAGAGAGAGAGGGAGAGAGAGACAGAGAGAGAGAGAGAGAGAGAGAGAGACAGAGAGAGAGAGGGAGAGAGAGAGGGAGAGAGAGAGACAGAGAGAGAGACAGAGAGAGAGAGAGGGAGAGAGAGGGAGAGAGAGGGGGAGAGAGAAAGAGGAGAGAAAGAGGGAGAGAGAGAGAGAGAGAGAAAGAAACAGAGAGAGAGAGCGATAGAGAGTGAGAAAGAGAGACAGAGAAAGAGAGAGACAGAGAAAGAGAGAGACAGAGAGAGAGAGACAGAGCGAGAGACAGAGCGAGAGACAGAGAGAGAGAGAGAGAGAGAGAGAGAGGTGATGGTGATGGTGTGTCACTGTGTCTGGGGCTTTCCTAATTAAAGGTCTGGCTAGTTAGAACCTCCTCTGTGTGTGTCGGGGACTTCACATTTCATGGAAGGCAGAACACATGTTTTAGAACAATTGTTGTGTGTTTGAATGAAAGCAGGGCAGGTTTTGAAAGAGAATGTAATAGCCATCAGTTTCAGAGAAGAATATGAATGGGGGAGGCGTTGCATGCATTTCAGTGCCATGTCTCTTCATGGACATTAATATAGCATCTAGTTTCTCCATGGCTCTCCATATCCCCACAGAGGGCTAACAGAGGTGCCCATCTTACTGGGGTAGGTTGTGATTTTTCTGTGTATGAGGACATTTGGAGATGTGCTTCCTCCCTGCCTCTAATGTATACGTTAGGCTACTGGTGTCAGTTAGGCTACTGGTGTCAGTTAGACCACTAGTGTCAGTTAGGCTACTGGTGTCAGTTAGGCTACTGGTGTCAGTTAGACCACTAGTGTCAGTTAGGCTACTGGTGTCAGTTAGGCTACTGGTGTCAGTTAGGCTACTGGTGTCAGTTAGGCCACTGGTATGTGATACATTGTTTATTTATACATCAATATACTATTTTCACATCAAAAATAAATAATTTAATCCTAACTGTGTCGCGTCTCATTTGAGTCAGATGTGTGTGATGCTGAATCAGTGAGGCAGGTAGTGTCAGGGGACAGGGATGACACCACTGCGACTAATTAGCCCCCCCCCCCACCACACACACACACACACACACAGTCCCTGGAGAGAGAGGAGACGCTGACTACAGATGAGATGAGAAGTTAGAACTCGGTCTCTTTTACAGAGAGGCCAACAGGGAGAGGATTCAGCTTTCACCTTCAGGGACTTCCTTACCCTCCTCTGATCTTTGTGTGTGTGTGTGTGTGTGTGTGTGTGTGTGTGTGTGTGTGTGTGTGTGTGTGTGTGTGTGTGTGTGTGTGTGTGTGTGTGTGTGTGTGTGTGTGTGTGATCTTATCAGGACAGCTGTTGATCTGGCCGGAGAGGACACGTTCAGCACCGCCTGTTAATGAGTCCTATTGTGTAAAAAAATCCTCATACAGACCTCCTACAGTACCATTGGTCTAACTCAGAGGGATGAGGCTGAAGCTCCTCCCCTCACCTTGATCTCAGGTATGGTGATCCTGGTGTCTGGGTTCTTGTCCAACATTCTCTGGATCAGAGTCTTCAGCTCTTCACTAATCTCTGGCCTACAGGAACAAACAAACACACAACACACACAGAGGTCAGATACACAGAGGTCAGGGCTGGTACAGTATTAATTAAGGTATAACATAATCTGCTTGGCACTCAGCATTAGAATTAGGGGTAAGGCCCTGGGACAGACTAGCGTCCTGTACAGGGGGAGTACTCGTACACCAGGCTGCCTCATGCTACAGAAACAAGAGTTGGCTCATGCCCTATAGGCCGTTCTCGCTCGGACAAGGCTTACTTATCTCCAGCAGTACCAGTGTTAAATAACAGTGGTGGAAGTTAAGATAGCCCAGGCAGTGTTATTACGAGGTGTTATTACGCAGTGTTATTACGAGGTGTTTTCATTAAGATAGCCCAGGCAGTGTTATTATGAGGTGGTTTCATTAAGATAGCCCAGGCAGTGTTATTACGAGGTGTTATTACGCAGTGTTATTACGAGGTGTTTTCATTAAGATAGCCCAGGCAGTGTTATTACGAGGTGTTTTCATTAAGATAGCCCAGGCAGTGTTATTACGAGGTGTTTCCATTAAGATAGCCCAGGCAGTGTTATTACGAGGTGTTTTCATTAAGATAGCCCAGGCAGTGTTATTACGAGGTGTTTCCATTAAGATAGCCCAGGCAGTGTTATTACGAGGTGTTTCCATTAAGATAGCCCAGGCAGTGTTATTACGAGGTGTTTCCATTAAGATAGCCCAGGCAGTGTTATTACGAGGTGTTTTCATTAAGATAGCCCAGGCAGTGTTATTACGAGGTGTTTCCATTAAGATAGCCCAGGCAGTGTTATTACGAGGTGTTTCCATTAAGATAGCCCAGGCAGTGTTATTACGAGGTGTTTCCATTAAGATAGCCCAGGCAGTGTTATTACGAGGTGTTTCCATTAAGATAGCCCAGGCAGTGTAATTACGAGGTGTTTCCATTAAGATAGCCCAGTCAGTGTTATTACGAGGTGTTTCCATTAAGATAGCCCAGGCAGTGTTATTACGAGGTGTTTCCATTAAAATAGCCCAGGCAGTGTTATTAAGAGGTGTTTTCATTAAGATAGCCCAGGCAGTGTTATTACGAGGTGTTTCCATTAAGATAGCCCAGGCAGTGTTATTACGAGGTGTTTCCATTAACATAGCCCAGGCAGTGTTATTACGAGGTGTTTCCATTAAGATAGCCCAGGCAGTGTTATTACGAGGTGTTTCCATTAAGATAGCCCAGGCAGTGTTATTACGAGGTGTTTCCATTAAGATTGCCCAGGCAGTGTTATTACGAGGTGTTTCCATTAAGATAGCCCAGGCAGTGTTATTACGAGGTGTTTTCATTAAGATAGCCCAGGCAGTGTTATTACGAGGTGTTTCCATTAAGATAGCCCAGGCAGTGTTATTACGAGGTGTTTCCATTAAGATAGCCCAGGCAGTGTTATTACGAGGTGTTTCCATTAAGATAGCCCAGGCAGTGTTATTACGAGGTGTTTCCATTAAGATAGCCCAGGCAGTGTTATTACGAGGTGTTTTCATTAAGATAGCCCAGGCAGTGTTATTACGAGGTGTTTCCATTAAGATAGCCCAGGCAGTGTTATTACGAGGTGTTTCCATGAAGATAGCCCAGGCAGTGTTATTACGAGGTGTTTCCATTAAGATAGCCCAGGCAATGTTATTACGAGATGTTTTCATTAAGATAGCCCAGGCAGTGTTATTACGAGGTGTTTCCATTAAGATAGCCCAGGCAGTGTTATTACGAGGTGTTTCCATTAAGATAGCCCAGGCAGTGTTATTACGAGATGTTTTCATTAAGATAGCCCAGGCAGTGTTATTACGAGGTGTTTCCATTAAGATAGCCCAGGCAGTGTTATTACGAGGTGTTTCCATTAAGATAGCCCAGGCAGTGTTATTACGAGGTGTTTTCATTAAGATAGCCCAGGCAGTGTTATTACGAGGTGTTTCCATTAAGATAGCCCAGGCAGTGTTATTACGAGGTGTTTCCATTAAGATAGCCCAGGCAGTGTTATTACGAGGTGTTTCCATTAAGATAGCCCAGGCAGTGTTATTACGAGGTGTTTCCATTAAGATAGCCCAGGCAGTGTTATTACGAGGTGTTTCCATTAAGATATCCCAGGCAGTGTTATTACGAGGTGTTTCCATTAAGATAGCCCAGGCAGTGTTATTACAAGATGTTTCCATTAAGATAGCCCAGGCAGTGTTATTACGAGGTGTTTTCATTAAGATAGCCCAGGTAGTGTTATTACGAGGTGTTTCCATTAAGATAGCCCAGACAGTGTTATTACGAGATGTTTCCATTAAGATAGCCCAGGAGTGTTATTACGAGGTGTTTCCATTAAGATAGCCCAGGCAGTGTTATTATGAGATGTTTCCATTAAGATAGCCCAGGCAGTGTTATTACGAGGTGTTTCCATTAAGATAGCCCAGGCAGTGTTATTACGAGATGTTTCCATTAAGATAGCCCAGGCAGTGTTATTACGAGGTGTTTCCATTAAGATAGCCCAGGCAGTGTTATTACGAGGTGTTTCCATTAAGATAGCCCAGGCAGTGTTATTACGAGATGTTTCCATTAAGATAGCCCAGACAGTGTTATTACGAGGTGTTTTCATTAAGTTTTTCAGTCTCTCGGTCCCTGCTTTGATGCACCTGTACCGACCTCGCCTTCTGGATGATAGCGGGGTGAACAGTCCATCATCATCTCCTTTGTTTTGTTGACGTAGTGCCATCTGCAAACTTGATGATCGAGTTGGAGGCGTGCATGGCCACGCAGTCATGGGTGAACACGGAGTACAGCAGAGGGCTGAGAACGCACCCTTGTGGGGCCCCAGTGTTGAGGATCAGCGGAGAGGAGATGTTGTTAGTTACCCTCACCACCTGGGGGCGTCCCGTCAGAAAGTCCAGGACCCAGTTGCACAGGGCGGAGTCGAGACCCAGGGTCTCAAGCTTAATGATGAGTTTGGAGGGTACTACGGTGTTAAATGCTGAGCTGTAGTCAATGAACATCATTCTTACATAGGTATTCCTCTTGTCCAGATGGGTTAGGGCAGTGTGCAGTGTGATTGCGTCGTCTGTGGACCTATTGGGCGGCAAGCAAATTGAAGTGGGTCTACGGTGTCAGATAGGGTGGAGGTGACATGATCCTTGACTAGTCTCTCAAAGCACTTCATGATGACGGAAGTTACCTTAGCTTTCTTGGGAACAGGAACAATGGTGGCCCTCTTGAAGCATGTGGGAACAGCAGACTGGGATAGGGATTGATTGAATATGTCCATAAACACACCAGCCAGCTGGTCTGCGCATGCTCTGAGGACGCGGCTAGGGATACCATACCGTCTGGGCCGGCAGCCTTGTGAGGGTTAACACGTTTAAATGATTTCCTCACGTTGGCTGCGGTGATGGAGAGCCCGCAGGTTTTGGTAGCGGGCCGTGTCGGTGGCACTGTATTGTCAAAACGAGCAAAACTAGCAAAGAAGTTGTTTCGTTTATCTGGGAGCAAGACATTAGGGTCAGCGATGGGCTGGTTTTCTTTTTGTAGTCCGTGTTTGACTGTAGACCCTACCACATAACTCTCGTGTCTCAGCCGTTGAATTGCGACTCTACTTTGTCTCTATATTGACGCTTAGCTTGTTTGATTGCCTTGCGGAGGGAATAGCTAAACTGTTTGTATTCGGTCATGTTTCCGGTCGCCTTGCCCTGATTAAAAGCAGTGGTTCGCGCTTCCAGTTTTGCGCAAATGCTGCCACCACGGTTTCTGGTTGGGGAAGGTTTTAATAGTCACCATGGGTACAACATCACCGATGCACTTGCTAATAACCTCACTCAACGATTCAGCGTATACATCAATGTTGTTGTCCGACGCTATCCAGAACATATCCCAGTCCACGTGATTGAAGCAATCTTGAAGCGTGGAATCAGATTGGTCGGACCAGCGTTGAACAGACCTGAGCATGGGCGTTTCCTGTTTTAGTTTCTGTCTAAAGGCTGGGAGCAACAAAATGGAGTCGTGGTCAGATTTGCCGAAAGGAGGGCGAGGGAGGGCTTTGTATGCGTCGTAAGTTAGAGTAAGTTAGAGTAACAATGATCCAGAATTTTGCCAGCCCGGGTCGGCATTCGATATGCTGATCAAATTTAGGCAGCCTTATTTTCAGATTACCCTTGTTAAAATCCCCATCTACAATAAATGCAGCCTCAGGATATGTGGTTTCCAGTTTACATAGAGTCCAAGAAAGTTCTTTCAAGGCCGTCGAGACGTCTGCTTGGGGGGGGGGGGGGGGGGGGTGTACACGACTGATTATAATCAAAGATAATTATCTTGGTAGATGATGTGGTCGGCATTTCATTGTAAGGAATTCTAGGTCAGGTGAACAAAAGGACTTGAGTTCCTGTATGTTGTTATGATCACACCACGACACCATGATCACACCATGACTTCTGTCGGCACAATGCGTGAAGAAACCAGGTGGCTGTAGCGACTCTGATAACGTATCCCGAGGGAGCCATGTTTCCATGAAACAGAGAATGTTATAATCTCTGATGTCTCTCGGGATGGCAACCATTGCTCAGATTTCGTCTACCTTGTTGTCAAGAGACTGGACATTGGCGAGTAGTATACTCGGGAGCGGTGGGCGATGTGCCCGTCTACGGAGCCTGACCAGAAGACCGCTCCGTCTGCCCCTTCTGCGGCGCCGTTGTTTTGGGTCGCCTGCTGGGATCCGATCTATTGTCCTGGGTGGTGAACCAAACAAAGGATCCGCTTTCGGGAAAGTCATATTCCTGGTCGTAAAGTTGGTAAGTTGACGTTGCTCTTATATCCAATAGTTCCTCCCAACTGTATGTAATAAGACGTAAGTTTCCTGGGGTAACAGTGTAAGAAATAGTAAGTTGGCAGCATCGGTTTCAGCTCTGTGGTGGTGGTGGCTGGAACATCAAGTCTGTCTCACTTAATAAAAAAGAGGAGGAAGGTTGATGGGGGATGGGAGAGAGAGAGGTTGATGGGGGATGGGAGAGAGAGAGGTTGATGGGGGATGGGAGAGAGAGAGGTTGATGGGGGATGGGAGAGAGAGAGGTTGATGGGGGATGGGAGAGAGAGAGGTTGATGGGGGATGGGAGAGAGAGAGGTTGATGGGGGATGGGAGAGAGAGAGGTTGATGGGGGATGGGAGAGAGAGAGGTTGATGGGGGATGGGAGAGAGAGAGGTTGATGGGGGATGGGAGAGAGAGAGGTTGATGGGGGATGGGAGAGAGAGAGGTTGATGGGGGATGGGAGAGAGAGGTTGATGGGGGATGGGAGAGAGAGAGGCTGATGGGGGATGGGAGACAGAGAGGTTGATGGGGGATGGGAGACAGAGAGGTTGATGGGGGATGGGAGAGAGAGAGGTTGATGGGGGATGGGAGAGAGAGAGGTTGATGGGGGATGGGAGAGAGAGAGGTTGATGGGGATGGGAGAGAGAGAGGTTGATGGGGGATGGGAGAGAGAGAGGCTGATGGGGGATGGGAGACAGAGAGGTTGATGGGGGATGGGAGACAGAGAGGTTGATGGGGGATGGGAGAGCGAGAGGTTGATGGGGGATGGGAGAGAGACAGGTTGATGGGGGATGGGAGAGAGAGAGGTTGATGGGGATGGGAGAGAGAGAGGTTGATGGGGGATGGGAGAGAGAGAGGCTGATGGGGGATGGGAGACAGAGAGGTTGATGGGGGATGGGAGACAGAGAGGTTGATGGGGGATGGGAGACAGAGAGGTTGATGGGGGATGGGAGACAGAGAGGTTGATGGGGGATGGGAGACAGAGAGGTTGATGGGGGATGGGAGAGAGAGAGGTTGATGGGGGATGGGAGAGAGAGAGGTTGATGGGGATGGGAGACAGAGAGGTTGATGGGGGATGGGAGAGAGAGAGGTTGATGGGGGATGGGAGAGAGAGAGATTGATGGGGGATGGGAGAGAGAGAGGTTGATGGGGGATGGGAGACAGAGAGGTTGATGGGGATGGGAGACAGAGAGGTTGATGGGGGATGGGAGACAGAGAGGTTGATGGGGGATGGGAGAGAGAGAGGTTGATGGGGGATGGGAGAGAGAGAGGTTGATGGGGGATGGGAGAGAGAGAGACTTACGACTCTGGGAACTCCACACATTTAGTTCTGATCTTATTGTGTAGAACCAGGATGTATTCATCAATGAACGGACACTGCGTGAAGAGGAGAGAAAAAAGGAGAAGAGAGGAGAGGAGAGAGGGTTCAAAAGTTAGGTAAGAGTTATAATTACATCTAAGACAATTCTAAGAACATCTTGGAGCAAAACAAGTCGGCTGCTTAGGTAACAGCATGAATATGACCAGACTCAGAAAAAGTCATCACTAAACAGACTCTGTCTCTTCCTTTACAATACAACACGGTCCATGTTACAGTCTCTGTCTCTACAACAATACAACACGATCCATGTTACAGTCTCTGTCTCTCTGTCTCTACAACAATACAACACGGTCCATTTTACAGTCTCTGTCTCTACAACAATACAACACGGTCCATGTTACAGTCTCTGTCTCTACAACAATACAACACGGTCCATGTTACAGTCTCTGTCTCTACAACAATACAACACGGTCCATGTTACAGTCTCTGTCTCTACAACAATACAACACGATCCATGTTACAGTCTCTGTCTCTCTGTCTCTACAACAATACAACACGGTCCATGTTACAGTCTCTGTCTCTACAACAATACAACACGGTCCATGTTACAGTCTCTGTCTCTACAACAATACAACACGGTCCATGTTACAGTCTCTGTCTCTACAACAATACAACACGGTCCATGTTACAGTCTCTGTCTCTACAACAATACAACACGATCCATGTTACAGTCTCTGTCTCTACAACAATACAACACGGTCCATGTTACAGTCTCTGTCTCTACAACAATACAACACGGTCCATGTTACAGTCTCTGTCTCTACAACAATACAACACGGTCCATGTTACAGTCTCTGTCTCTACAACAATACAACACGATCCATGTTACAGTCTCTGTCTCTCTGTCTCTACAACAATACAACACGGTCCATGTTACAGTCTCTGTCTCTACAACAATACAACACGGTCCATGTTACAGTCTCTTCCTTTACAATACAACACGATCCATGTTACAGTCTCTTCCTTTACAATACAACACGGTCCATGTTACAGTCTCTTCCTTTACAATACAACACGATCCATGTTACAGTCTCTTCCTTTACAATACAACACGGTCCATGTTACAGTCTCTTCCTTTACAATACAACACGGTCCATGTTACAGTCTCTGTCTCTACAACAATACAACACGATCCATGTTACAGTCTCTGTCTCTACAACAATACAACACGATCCATGTTACAGTCTCTGTCTCTACAACAATACAACACGGTCCATGTTACAGTCTCTGTCTCTACAACAATACAACACGGTCCATGTTACAGTCTCTGTCTCTACAACAATACAACACGATCCATGTTACAGTCTCTGTCTCTACAACAATACAACACGATCCATGTTACAGTCTCTGTCTCTACAACAATACAACACGGTCCATGTTACAGTCTCTGTCTCTACAACAATACAACACGGTCCATGTTACAGTCTCTGTCTCTACAACAATACAACACGGTCCATGTTACAGTCTCTGTCTCTACAACAATACAACACGATCCATGTTACAGTCTCTGTCTCTCTGTCTCTATAACAATACAACACGGTCCATGTTACAGTCTCTGTCTCTACAACAATACAACACGGTCCATGTTACAGTCTCTGTCTCTACAACAATACAACACGATCCATGTTACAGTCTCTGTCTCTACAACAATAGAACACGATCCATGTTACAGTCTCTTCCTTTACAATACAACACGGTCCATGTTACAGTCTCTGTCTCTACAACAATACAACACGATCCATGTTACAGTCTCTGTCTCTACAACAATAGAACACGGTCCATGTTACAGTCTCTTCCTTTACAATACAACACGGTCCATATTACAGTCTCTGTCTCTACAACAATACAACACGGTCCATGTTACAGTCTCTGTCTCTACAACAATACAACACGGTCCATGTTACAGTCTCTGTCTCTACAACAATACAACACGGTCCATGTTACAGTCTCTGTCTCTACAACAATACAACACGGTCCATGTTACAGTCTCTGTCTCTACAACAATACAACACGGTCCATGTTACAGTCTCTGTCTCTACAACAATACAACACGATCCATGTTACAGTCTCTGTCTCTCTGTCTCTACAACAATACAACACGGTCCATGTTACAGTCTCTGTCTCTACAACAATACAACACGATCCATGTTACAGTCTCTGTCTCTACAACAATACAACACGGTCCATGTTACAGTCTCTGTCTCTACAACAATACAACACGATCCATGTTACAGTCTCTGTCTCTTCCTTTACAATACAACACGGTCCATGTTACAGTCTCTGTCTCTACAACAATAGAACACGGTCCATGTTACAGTCTCTGTCTCTACAACAATACAACACGGTCCATGTTACAGTCTCTGTCTCTACAACAATACAACACGGTCCATGTTACAGTCTCTGTCTCTACAACAATACAACACGGTCCATGTTACAGTCTCTGTCTCTACAACAATACAACACGATCCATGTTACAGTCTCTGTCTCTCTGTCTCTACAACAATACAACACGGTCCATGTTACAGTCTCTGTCTCTACAACAATACAACACGGTCCATGTTACAGTCTCTGTCTCTACAACAATACAACACGGTCCATGTTACAGTCTCTGTCTCTACAACAATACAACACGATCCATGTTACAGTCTCTGTCTCTACAACAATACAACACGATCCATGTTACAGTCTCTGTCTCTACAACAATACAACACGGTCCATGTTACAGTCTCTGTCTCTACAACAATACAACACGATCCATGTTACAGTCTCTGTCTCTACAACAATACAACACGATCCATGTTACAGTCTCTGTCTCTACAACAATATAACACGGTCCATGTTACAGTCTCTGTCTCTACAACAATATAACACGGTCCATGTTACAGTCTCTGTCTCTACAACAATACAACACGGTCCATGTTACAGTCTCTGTCTCTACAACAATACAACATGGTCCATGTTACAGTCTCTGTCTCTACAACAATACAACACAGTCCATGTTACAGTCTCTGTCTCTCTGTCTCTACAACAATACAACACGGTCCATGTTACAGTCTCTGTCTCTACAACAATACAACACGGTCCATGTTACAGTCTCTGTCTCTACAACAATACAACACGGTCCATGTTACAGTCTCTGTCTCTACAACAATATAACACGGTCCATGTTACAGTCTCTGTCTCTACAACAATACAACACGGTCCATGTTACAGTCTCTGTCTCTACAACAATACAACACTATCGTGCTGACCCAAACCAAACGGTGTCGGTTCAGATAGTTTATTTTCATATTGTCCGCCATTTCATCAATATTTCATCACCAATAGAGGTACACGAGAGAAACCCTTCTTCCAGAGAATGTCACTAAACAAGCAAGTTGTGGGCAGGCTGGGAGGAAGTAACAAGAGGAGTAAAAATGGACTGTTGGCTTACCTTCCCAAACACAAAGCAGTAGAGAGTTACTCCCATGGCCCATACGTCCAACGCCTGAAAAACAGTAGCAGTAGAAGGGTTGGAGGAGATGTATCACTATAAACAGTAGAAGGGTTGGAGGAGATGTAACACTATAAACAGTAGAAGGGTTGGAGGAGATGTATCACTATAAACAGTAGCAGTAGAAGGGTTGGAGGAGATGTATCACTATAAACAGTAGAAGGGTTGGAGGAGATGTATCACTATAAACAGTAGAAGGGTTGGAGGAGATGTATCACTATAAACAGTAGCAGTAGAAGGGTTGGAGGAGATGTAACACTATAAACAGTAGAAGGGTTGGAGGAGATGTATCACTATAAACAGTAGCAGTAGAAGGGTTGGAGGATATGTATCACTATAAACAGTAGAAGGGTTGGAGGAGAGGTAACACTATAAACAGTAGCAGGGTTGGAGGAGATGTATCACTATAAACAGTAGAAGGGTTGGAGGAGATGTATCACTATAAACAGTAGCAGTAGAAGGGTTAGAGGAGATGTAACACTATAAACAGTAGCAGTAGAAGGGTTGGAGGAGATATATCACTATAAACAGTAGAAGGGTTGGAGGAGAGGTAACACTATAAACAGTAGCAGGGTTGGAGGAGATGTATCACTATAAACAGTAGCAGGGTTGGAGGAGATGTATCACTATAAACAGTAGAAGGGTTGGAGGAGATGTATCACTATAAACAGTAGAAGGGTTGGAGGAGATGTATCACTATAAACAGTAGCAGGGTTGGAGGAGATGTATCACTATAAACAGTAGCAGGGTTGGAGGAGATGTAACACTATAAACAGTAGAAGGGTTGGAGGAGAGGTAACACTATAAACAGTAGCAGAGTTGGAGGAGATGTATCACTATAAACAGTAGCAGGGTTGGAGGAGATGTATCACTATAAACAGTAGCAGGGTTGGAGGAGATGTAACACTATAAACAGTAGAAGGGTTGGAGGAGAGGTAACACTATAAACAGTAGAAGGGTTGGAGGAGAGGTAACACTATAAACAGTAGAAGGGTTGGAGGAGATGTATCACTATAAACAGTAGCAGGGTTGGAGGAGAGGTAACACTATAAACAGTAGAAGGGTTGGAGGAGATGTATCACTATAAACAGTAGAAGGGTTGGAGGAGATGTATCACTATAAACAGTAGCAGGGTTGGAGGAGATGTAACACTATAAACAGTAGAAGGGTTGGAGGAGATGTATCACTATAAACAGTAGCAGTAGAAGGGTTGGAGGAGATGTAACACTATAAACAGTAGAAGGGTTGGAGGAGATGTATCACTATAAACAGTAGAAGGGTTGGAGGAGATGTATCACTATAAACAGTAGAAGGGTTGGAGGAGATGTATCACTATAAACAGTAGAAGGGTTGGAGGAGATGTATCACTATAAACAGTAGCAGTAGAAGGGTTGGAGGAGATGTAACACTATAAACAGTAGAAGGGTTGGAGGAGATGTATCACTATAAACAGTAGCAGTAGAAGGGTTGGAGGAGATGTAACACTATAAACAGTAGAAGGGTTGGAGGAGATGTATCACTATAAACAGTAGAAGGGTTGGAGGAGATGTATCACTATAAACAGTAGAAGGGTTGGAGGAGATGTATCACTATAAACAGTAGCAGGGTTGGAGGAGAGGTAACACTATAAACAGTAGAAGGGTTGGAGGAGATGTATCACTATAAACAGTAGAAGGGTTGGAGGAGATGTATCACTATAAACAGTAGAAGGGTTGGAGGAGATGTAACACTATAAACAGTAGCAGGGTTGGAGGAGATGTATCACTATAAACAGTAGAAGGGTTGGAGGAGATGTATCACTATAAACAGTAGAAGGGTTGGAGGAGATGTAACACTATAAACAGTAGAAGGGTTGGAGGAGATGTAACACTATAAACAGTAGAAGGGTTGGAGGAGATGTAACACTATAAACAGTAGCAGGGTTGGAGGAGATGTATCACTATAAACAGTAGCAGGGTTGGAGGAGAGGTAACACTATAAACAGTAGAAGGGTTGGAGGAGATGTATCACTATAAACAGTAGAAGGGTTGGAGGAGATGTATCACTATAAACAGTAGCAGTAGAAGGGTTGGAGGAGATGTATCACTATAAACAGTAGAAGGGTTGGAGGAGATGTATCACTATAAACAGTAGAAGGGTTGGAGGAGAGGTAACACTATAAACAGTAGCAGGGTTGGAGGAGATGTATCACTATAAACAGTAGAAGGGTTGGAGGAGATGTAACACTATAAACAGTAGAAGGGTTGGAGGAGAGGTAACACTATAAACAGTAGCAGGGTTGGAGGAGATGTATCACTATAAACAGTAGAAGGGTTGGAGGAGAGGTAACACTATAAACAGTAGAAGGGTTGGAGGAGATGTATCACTATAAACAGTAGAAGGGTTGGAGGAGATGTATCACTATAAACAGTAGCAGGGTTGGAGGAGAGGTAACACTATAAACAGTAGCAGGGTTGGAGGAGATGTATCACTATAAACAGTAGCAGGGTTGGAGGAGATGTATCACTATAAACAGTAGAAGGGTTGGAGGAGATGTAACACTATAAACAGTAGCAGTAGAAGGGTTGGAGGAGAGGTAACACTATAAACAGTAGAAGGGTTGGAGGAGATGTATCACTATAAACAGTAGAAGGGTTGGAGGAGATGTATCACTATAAACAGTAGCAGGGTTGGAGGAGATGTATCACTATAAACAGTAGAAGGGTTGGAGGAGATGTATCACTATAAACAGTAGCAGGGTTGGAGGAGAGGTAACACTATAAACAGTAGCAGTAGCAGGGTTGGAGGAGATGTAACACTATAAACAGTAGAAGGGTTGGAGGAGATGTATCACTATAAACAGTAGAAGGGTTGGAGGAGATGTATCACTATAAACAGTAGCAGGGTTGGAGGAGATGTATCACTATAAACAGTAGAAGGGTTGGAGGAGAGGTAACACTATAAACAGTAGCAGTAGCAGGGTTGGAGGAGATGTAACACTATAAACAGTAGAAGGGTTGGAGGAGATGTATCACTATAAACAGTAGCAGGGTTGGAGGAGATGTATCACTATAAACAGTAGAAGGGTTGGAGGAGAGGTAACACTATAAACAGTAGCAGGGTTGGAGGAGATGTATCACTATAAACAGTAGAAGGGTTGGAGGAGATGTATCACTATAAACAGTAGCAGGGTTGGAGGAGATGTAACACTATAAACAGTAGAAGGGTTGGAGGAGAGGTAACACTATAAACAGTAGCAGGGTTGGAGGAGAGGTAACACTATAAACAGTAGCAGGGTTGGAGGAGATGTATCACTATAAACAGTAGCAGTAGAAGGGTTGGAGGAGATGTATCACTGTAAACAGTAGAAGGGTTGGAGGAGATGTAACACTATAAACAGTAGAAGGGTTGGAGGAGATGTATCACTATAAACAGTAGCAGTAGCAGGGTTGGAGGAGAGGTAACACTATAAACAGTAGCAGGGTTGGAGGAGATGTATCACTATAAACAGTAGAAGGGTTGGAGGAGATGTAACACTATAAACAGTAGAAGGGTTGGAGGAGATGTATCACTATAAACAGTAGAAGGGTTGGAGGAGATGTAACACTATAAACAGTAGAAGGGTTGGAGGAGATGTATCACTATAAACAGTAGCAGTAGAAGGGTTGGAGGAGATGTATCACTATAAACAGTAGCAGACGGACAGACAGTATAGACAGGTAGATACAGACAGATAGACAAGCACCCAACATTCATAGTCCATCATCAACCCAACCTGCAGAGTAGTCTTTCTCTCTCTCTCTCCTAATGTCATACTGCCAATGCTCATGGGAAATGGTTCTGTGTCCATCATCAACCCAACCCGCAGAGTAGTCTTTCTCTCTCTCCTAATGTCATACTGCTAATGCTCATGGGAAATGGTTCTGTGTCCATCATCAACCCAACCTGCAGAGTAGTCTTTCTCTCTCTCTCTCCTAATGTCATACTGCTAATGCTCATGGGAAATGGTTCTGTGTCCATCATCAACCCAACCTGCAGAGTAGTCTTTGTCTCTCTCCTAATGTCATACTGCTAATGCTCATGGGAAATGGTTCTGTGTCCATCATCAACCCAACCTGCTTTTAAACATCTTCATGTGACATGGGAGTGTCTGAAAATCAAATCATTTAGACTGTAGAAGTGTTTGTGCTGCTGTATATAGAATATGTAAATGTCAATGAGCAGCGTACAGCGTTCGCTCTTCAACGAGGCTCGGGGATTACTAATCACTCAAGGACTACTGGGCTAATCAGAACAGGAGAGACACTTGTACAGCACATGTTCCTTGACGTCAGACAGCCAAAAGGAAGGCTAGCAGCCTACAGCAGCGTATTTCAGTCAGCTGTATAATGATAGGGCAAAACAAGTCAACCTGCCCCCAGAGGTGGAGGAGTTTGGGAACCACTGGTCTACAGTAGTCAGTCTCATACAGTTCTGCCTGTTCCTGACCAAACCCATCAAATAAAACTGCCATTGGGGGATTACCCAGAAAATAGTCCTGAAAATGAATGAGTTATTTTAAAAAGTGTGTGGGTAGATTAAATAGAAGCAGTCAGTCAAAGCAGCACACTGAAGGAGAGAGAGAGAGAGAGAGAGAGAGAGAGAGAGAGAGAGAGCTGCTGCAGCTGCTGTGTTGCTCCTCCTCTCCTCTCCTCTCCTCT